>NC_051327.1:52722994-53022994 GCF_015220235.1 Choloepus didactylus
ATGTGTCATCTTGAACACTTTATGGCCTTAAGACTGTAACTGTGTAACCAAATAATCCCCCTTTATAAAAGCCAATCCATTTCTGGTGTTTTGTATTCCAGCAGCATTAGCAAACTAGAACAAGCCTCCTTCAATAATGTGTCCAGAGGTATTTGCATTAATTAATCTCCATTCAGAATTTTAGCTGTAGTGTGACTGAATCCATGGCAGAACAAGAAAGTCTAAATGATGTACTTCAGGATTTCTGAGCAGCAGATGTGGATTCTTGTCCAGTATATCCAAACATTAGTCCATAAACAGGTATAGCCTCATAGAGATAGGTAAGTATCTGTGGTAGAATTTTAAAAATGATGATAAAAGAATAACAATGTTTTTCATATTATTAAAAATTAAGGAATGGCACGTCATTTTGATATTGTGTTTTCTATTTCATGGTGTTGAAATATTTATTCTTATGTGAAATAATTATGCCAGTAGAAAGGAGTTGTGTTTATATCCGCATGTGGGTTTAATTAATTAATTAAAATTCTATTTTAGTATTCTAACCTGGCTAAACAGTGAGTTGGCAGAAGTTTGTTGTGGGCCAAAAGTTATTTTGAAGGTAAAATGTGTTAAAATCCAAAAGCTGGACATCAGCCTTCTAATAATCCTATATCAGGAAGTCTAGATTATTCGGGGTAACACAATACCTGGTATTTTCATTATCAGTTTCTTAAAACAATTCTATTTCATCTGAGGATTCTTTTAAATGGATCTATTTAAACCATCATCCACAGAGCCAATAAATCCTATGAGTGGCTGTGTTGTTTTCTCATTTAATTGAATGTGTGAAATAGAGTTTTTAGAGAATAGTATTGACTCACTGTAAAAAAGGGCTTTCTGATTTGTTAATGCATATGATAATGAGTGATTTGCCTTTAAAGTTTCACTTGTCACTGGTGATTTTCAAACTCATGTAAGAAGCATTGAGTCTATAAGGGAGACACGGGTGGATGTGCTGTGTGGTAAAAGGAGGAATAGGGTTTTTTTTGACACCTTCATTCCTTACCATCCTGAGGTTCTGTGAATTCCATGAATGGGTGTCCTCACCATTGAGGCAGTAACTTCTAATGTTTGAGGAGATCACAGGACAAGGACACCATTATACCTGATGTGTGGATGATACAATACAGGATTAAGGACATTGTCATTTCCACAAGTTCATATAACTAGAAAAGACTGAGTGAAGGCAGGGACTTAACTCTCTGAGCCCAAATTTAGTGCCTTTTCACTGCACTACCCTTGAAGCACTCAGTATGAGAAGTCAGAGAAATTAATTTTGAACTTCAGAAAGGACAACTGATGAGTTCATTTCAATATACCTAGATTATGATTAAATAGTATTGACTCCAAAGGCTGCATTCCTAGGATTATTGGACCTGAAAATCTCAAGCTTTCTCTTGTCTAATTCACAGCTATTAGGTCCAGGATGAATGCATTAAATCATTAGGTGAGGATACCGAAGGGTTCATACCTTAAAATGTCTGAACTAAACTTCCTATGAAAGAATAAGCAAGCACAAAATCCAGGGAAAAACCCTAAAAGTTAAAACAAATTAGAGGAGGAAAGCTAAACTTTACATATTTAAAATAAATTATTGAAGTTCTTCATATTAAAACAGTGCCATATTGGGAAAAATAGGTAACTATATGAAAAAAAAAGTAGAATTGGATCTGTTCTTTGTTCCACATATTGAGCAAGAGTTCTAGAAAATGAACTCTAAAATTTAGATTAAGTAAATGTACCAAAACTTCATGGGGAAAACAAAAGAAATAAGTTAAAATGACAAATGAATAACTGAGGAAAATACCACCATATTTCACATATAGTGGAAAAGTAAACAATCAACAATCCTACAGAAAAATAGACATTTGATTAAATAGTCCCCATAACAAGAATACAAATGGCCCTTAAATACATGAAAAGTGTTTAAACCTCATTTGTAATTAGAAAAGCTAATGAAAACTCCCCTGAGATATCATTTCCTTCTGTATCAGATTGACACAAAAATACAAGAGTTAAATGACATATCCTGTAAGTGAAGCTGTGGGGAAATAGACATTTTTATTCATTGTGGTCATGGTTGTAACAAGCTATAATTCCTACAGAAGAGACTTTATACAGTTAGAAAAATTGCATATGCAGTTATCCCTTTTCAATGCAGTCACAAATCTAAGAATCCATTCTGAAGATAGTGTAGCAAAATATATGAAGTAACATATTAACAAGCATTATTTATAACATTTGGATGGATAAATTCAGTGTGAAAATGATTGGATAATATGTGGGTCACAATCAAATACAATATAAATGTAATAAAAGAAAGAGAACTATTTTTATATACTGCTATGGAGTAACTGCCAACATGTATTGTTAAGTGAAAACAGCAAGATGCTGAAAAGTATTTATAGTATGGAAAATTGTAGGAAAGAAGAGGTAAAGGACAATCAAAAACTAAATAAACTGGCAAAGTAAGGATGAAAACTTCTGGGAATGCACCTTATAATATAGTTTCAATTTTTGGAAAAGGTAATATTTTACATTTTTTTTTAAATAAATTTATATTAAAAAGCAAAAAAAAAAAATCTGTACCAGTTGAAACCAAATCAAGATAAATTAACCTAATATGTTTCAAACACACCCCTTAGTGTAAAACATTTTTAAGGGATCTTAAAAACAGAATTTGCCTGTACCTCATGTAACATAATGTTTATTTTAGTATAAGGTATATAAATAATTATATACATGACATTGAAACCAAAATTGTCCACATAAGAGAAGAGTTACAGCTGTAATATCAGAGAAGATATTTGTGGTAGCTTGGAGTTATGTACCCCAGAAAAACATGTTCTTAATCTTAATCCATTCCTATGGAGATAAACCCATTGTAAATAGGATATTTTAATGAGGTTACTTCAGTTAATGCATGGCCCAACTGAATCAGAATGAGTCCTAATCCTATTACTGAGGCCTCACAAAGAAGGCCACAGAGAGAGAAGCCATGAGAGAAGAAAGAAACGGGATGTCAATGGAGCCCAATATATTTGCATAATTTGCTCCCTCACCTCCTAAAGGTCTCTGTTAAACAGCATCTCATTGTGTTCTTGCCTGACCTCCCTACTAAAAATGATAACTCTGGTTAATCTCTTTAGCACTCCTCATTACTGGAAAATAGTTACATATTAGTTTTGTTTACTTTTGTTTTCCCTATTAAATGTAAATTTGATTAAGGAAGGAATTTTGTTTCTCTTTTTCCCCAAAACCTAAAATGGTGTCTGACTCATGTTAAACATATATTATAAATATATAGTTATTGAATGAATTAATGAATAAATTAATACATATCTAGCATCATTATTTACTCAACCTCCTTTCCCTTGTTCCCATATTAGGAAACAAATGTCACAAAATAGTAACTGTTTTAATGCTGATTAATGCGTACATTCTCTTCAATCAATCTATGATCAATGGTGTTTATCATTACTACAAAGAGGTTAAATATCTTTGTGAGAAAAATTTAAATGTGATTCCTTTCTGTATTTTTCTCATATCAATAGCATATCTTTGCATGTAATAGTTATGCAGAAATATTTGTTGAATAATGGACACAAAAAACCTTAACTTTTGTAAAACTGGACATTTAAAAAGTTTTTTCCAGTAATATATATACAGCCTAAAATAAAAACATGCAATGTTTAAAGAATTTGTATGCCATCCTTGCACAGGGGCATGGGTTGTGGCAATTTTGGTATATGTGCTACTGAAGTGAGCACCACAATAGAACTTTGATAAGCTATTTTTTGCCAAACTTTTCCTAAAGGAGAACATTTGAGATATTGGTATTCATTTGTAAGTCATTTCATTTGTATGTCACTAAATCATTTCATTTAATTTTTAAAATTCAATATTTCTATTTTAATAAACCTGACTAGGGCTAGGAAATCAAACAGAATGGATATTTTGTTTTGTTTTGTTTTGATTCCCCAATTTCAATAATCACTTCTAAAACCAACCCAAGTTTTCTTTGTTCTTTGAACCATCTTCTCTCCACAATCAAATTCACAGAGTTTTGGTGTTTATAGTTCTATCACCAGACCCATGGAAGGTCTTATTTACCACTCAGTAAATATTCTGAAAATATTGACTTTGTGCTAGCCACTGTTTAGGGGCATGAAATAGAGCAGTGTACAAAACAACTGAAATTCCCTTCTTTCCTGGAAATTTTATTCTAGCTAGAGGAAATACAATGTATAATAAATGCAATAAAAATATGTTTGAAGGCTACTGTGTACTCTAATCATTAAAATTGGGTAGTAAGGTGACATCTGAAGTGCATTAGTGTGCTCATGGATGTGTGTGTTATTGACTAGAGAGGCATTTGAGAATAAACTTAAAAGGCGAGCATTCCAGTCAGAGGAAACACCAGTGGAAAGAACCGTAAGAAAGAGGGTGCTATTTTATAAAGGAATTTCAAAGAGGTCAGAATAGCAGGAAAAGACACATGGAGAAAGAGTAATAAAGTAGAAAAGAGATTTAATGGAGAGCTAACCATTTTTTTTTCAATTGAATATTTACCATTGTAAGTATTTACTCTCAATAATTCATAATCACCTGAAAGCTGGCTCTTCACATTCCTCCACAATGGTTTGAGTGGATGGTATGGAGGAAGAGGGTTTTGCCCAGCACATAAAGTCACTCATTAGTATTTGGTAATGATGAATCCTGTGATTACATGTATTTTTATAACAGAGTACATGGGAGTGATCATGGAGCTAGGGAAAATGACTTTTATAAATAAGTTTCATGTTTTGTTTTCCTAATACTGCTACTGTTACAGGACAAAACGTGAGTACTCTGCCCTATGCACATAATGACCAAATGTATGACACCAGGTTGTAAAAGAGACAAAGAGTTTTATAAAGTAGAACAGAGTGAAGTATAAGGAGAACAGGAAGCTTCAGGCCTCAGATCTGTCTCCCCAATCTGAAGAGCTTCTGAGAGTTTTATAGCATCTTGGCCAAGGTGGGCTCATGATAATGTCCAGTGGTTTGAAATGATGAGGTAAGAGGTGGCACTTTTTTTGGGCATGTGCAGATTGATTATATACTTAGTTGTAGGATACATGTAAGAAGATAGCAACTGTAAAATGATGAACGGTATGGATTTTTAGTATTATAGTGAGGTATAGTTAGCTCTACACTAAAGTTTTTTGCTACTGTGAATGTCAGGTAGGCTACTTCTGGTTAGAACAGGCTTTATCTAGCACAATGAGGTGAGTTGGCTCAGCTTTCTTCATTAATAAACTTTAGGGGCCTGTTAGCTGAATCATAAGATTCCAAGCTACAAAAGAATGTAAGAGGATAAGTCCAGGGACAAAAGGTTATTAGGAGGCTATTCAGTTAGCGTTACAAAGCAAAACTTCAAGGAACCTGGGTTACAGTTCAGTGAGTTACAATACTTATAAGTATTTGCTGTTGGCACAATATATCATAAGGCTGATAAATAACTGAGTCCCAATTCAATAAGTTATAATTATTTGTTAGCTCTTGGTTGCACTACATTTTCCTTCAAGTTTTCTAGAACACAAAAACCACATCAAGGAAAGGTGATTAATTTTAATTGCTTACTTTGTGGTCTCTGGAGAATAGGCAATAGAAAGTCTCCAGGGTCCATGTCCCAACAGTTGTGACTGCAGATATAAGATCAAAGGCATTACTCCAAACCAAGCTTTCCAGGGACAAGAGAGATCATGCCTTTGTCATCACCAGGTTTGCTTTAAGATTCTTAAGATGTACCCTTATGAGTTTCAGTGTAGGATGTCTAGAACACAACTTGGGGGGGGGGAGGAACTTACTCTTTAGAGTAAGACAGTTTTGGAGAGATATTCAGTCATTACAGTACTTTCCTATATGAACATGCTAGGAACAGGGACTGGACTCTTTAAACAGAGTTTTACATAGAAGTGCTGGCTCAGCTCTGTTCCTAAATAGCAGTGCCATGAACAAAAGGTATCTGGGATGGAGGAATAGAAGATACCTTGAGAGTTTTAGAAATATGTATTTTCTTCCTTCTGTGGATTTTTAGAGGAGTTGTTAAGGTAGAAAATTATATAAGTAGAGCTGAATAATCAGAGATTGAATGAACTCTTACATGAAAAAAAAAAAAAAAAAAAGGGACCCAGCTTTAACTAAGATTATAAATCCAAGAACAAATGCTGGTTCCTGGGAGCAAAGTAAACATTAAAATGGGAAGAAATTATAGGGAAGATTTGGACTAACACATTTCCTGGGTGCAACGATATAATAAATATTACCATCAACTTAATAAGAGCTGTTGAGACAGAAAAGAGCCAGTATATTAAACATAAACATTTAATTCTTAAATGTTTTAGATGAATGAAATATTGTGTTAAGAAAAAAATGTAATAATTATAATGTTAGTTGTGTGATGGATTGCTTTTTGAAGTCATCTTTAATTTTCAGATTTGTTAGTACAGGAACACATGGGAACATTGAGTGTCCCAGTCTTGCATATAACCATACTGACATCTTTATTAATGGGATATTTGAAAATTAGGACTAGAGATAATGTTATACTTGTCTTTTATGAACTCATAATGTTCAAAGAGATCTGAAAGTGTTCTATGATGATTTCATTAAAACATGATCAAAACCATCAAAACCCTTGCACATATTTTCCTATATTTTTATATATTAAAAACTACAGGCAAAAATTTAAACTAAAAAGAGTTCAAAAATTGTAATTAGTTTTCATTAAGAAAATCTAAAAGATGACTAGTTATCATGCTTTATAATTGTAGACATTCAGCATATTTTGTATAATAAACACATAAAGAGATTCTGAAAGATATATGTCAGGTCTCACGTTCTAGTATCAGCAAGGGATAGTAAGTCATTTCCCATATGCTCACTTGTCTTAATATTTTTGTTTCCAGGATTGACTTTCAGTTTTCTACAGACAGAAAACATGGTATTGTCAGAAGGAAATAAAAGTGGGGCCACGTTCACCCTCTTGGGCTTCTCAGATTACCCAGAGCTGCAGGTTCCTCTCTTCTTGGTATTTCTGGCTATCTACAGCATTACTGTTGTAGGAAATCTTGGAATGATTGTGATCATCAGAATTAATCCCAAACTTCACACTCCCATGTACTTTTTCCTCAGCCATCTATCCTTTGTGGATTTCTGCTATTCCTCCATCACTGCTCCCAAGATGCTGGTGAACCTAGTTGTAGAAGACAGATCCATTTCATTTTTAGGATGTATACTACAATTCTTTTTCTTTTGTACCTTTGTGGTGACTGAATCCTTTTTATTATCCATGATGGCCTATGACCGCTTTGTGGCTATTTGCAACCCTCTGCTCTACACAGTTGCCATGTCCCAGAAACTCTGTGCCATGCAGGTGGTTGGATCATATGCATGGGGATTAGCATGTTCCTCGATACTCACATGCTCTGCTTTCAACTTATGTTTTCATGGTTTCAACACAATCAATCACTTCTTCTGTGAGTTCTCCTCACTACTCTCTCTCTCCTGTTCTGATACTTACCTCAACAAGTTGCTACTTTTCATCTTTTCCACCTTTAATGTGGTGAGCACACTGTTCATTATTCTCACCTCTTATGTGTTCATCATTGTCACCATCCTGAAGATGCATTCAGTCAGTAGGGGTCGCAAAGCCTTCTCCACCTGTGCCTCACACTTAACTGCCATCACCACCTTCCATGGCACCATCATCTTCCTCTACTGTGTTCCCAACTCCAAAAACTCCAGGCACATGGCCAAAGTGGCTTCTGTGTTTTACACACTAGTGATCCCCATGTTGAATCCCCTGATCTATAGTTTCAGGAATAAGGATGTCAAGGACACTGTCAATATGATAATAGGTGCTAAAGTCTTTTCTCACTAAGCATATTATGTTAGAAGGGTTTGTTCCTGATTTGTAAATAAATTGTGTCCAAAAAGGTTGTTTTAAAAAATGCCTTTAAAAATAAGTAAAGAGTAAATGTTTTACAATAGGAAGGGCATTACTTTTGGTTTAAGGAGACTAAACTTGTCCATGTCTCTTACTTGATGGAGAAGATCAATTAACTTAATTTCTCTCATTTTTAGTTTTTCACCTACAGAATTGCAGTAACATGACCTTGTTAATAATCTGATCATGAAGATTAAAAGAGAATAAAGACAGAATAGGGGACAGCTTGTGTAAACTGTATGGATATTAATTTCTTCTCTTTTCTTGCAAGTTACTTGCTATGTAATAGGTTCTCAGTAAACACATACATTTCTCTTATAATGTAAAAATTGCTGTTAAAGTAAGACAAAGTCTTTGTCTTCAAAGAATACAAAATACACTGGTTATTGTAGGCCATCAAAGGAAGATGTTATTCAATGAGGCAGATATAATAAGTATTATGAGGGGATTTTGTAGAAGGAAAACTTCATATCCCATTTGGGGACATTAAAATTAAGTCTTTAAGAGGTAGGTATTATTTCAAAATGGCCTTGTAGAATGGGTAGGATTTTATAAGACACATTTCAGTGAAGATGGGGTTTTATTAGAATACCATGAACACAATCAAGATTTGAGAAGGTAATATTGAGTTAATGATCCAACAGATTTTTATTGAATAACTATCATGTAGTGTGCTTGCACATGTGAATATGTGCATGTGTGTGTATATTAGAAAATAGAATATACAGGTTACTTTGGCATGAATGCAGTTTTTCCTTTGCCAAAGGTACATTCTATATTCTTAATGTATTTTATAACAGAGCTCCAGGTTAGTAGTATGATAAAATGCAACAGACTGCACCAGAATCGTAGAAATGTCAGGATCTCAGAAAATATTATATGCATAATGCAAGTGTGATGGTTTAACTGAACACACATCCAGTCAGCCATTTCAGTGGAAGTCAAAATTGGAAATGCAGTTATGCCAGAAAGATCTATGGAAGTTTCATTGTTTGATGGTTTGGGCCCCTATTGGACTGCTTGCAATGCCAACAAGCTTTTTTGCAAAATTTATATGAGCAGAACCACTGCCATCCTGGACTGAAAGGGAAAGAAAAGGAATGCATTGAAAGAAGAATGACTTCAAGGGCAGAACCATGTAACCTGAGAACTGAACAGAAGAAATCTCCTCAGGTCAAGAGAGTTGCCCCACCCATGTAT
Source organism: Choloepus didactylus (assembly GCF_015220235.1). Classification (NCBI taxonomy): domain Eukaryota; kingdom Metazoa; phylum Chordata; class Mammalia; order Pilosa; family Megalonychidae; genus Choloepus; species Choloepus didactylus. Next base: position 52,732,229 of record NC_051327.1, read on the forward strand.
GTGGAAAAGGTAGGTTTCCCCCAATTGTGTTTGGAAGGGGCAGATAATACGTTTTGGTGTTTGGAAAGAATGGGCCTTACATCCATTGTTCAGGGAGAGGGATGCCACCCAAATGCAGAGAGGGTTGGACTGTGTTCCAGCCTTCATGGAGAAAACTGCCACCATCCTGATGCTTTGAAAGAGAGGAGACTTCACCTTATTATTTAGAAAGAACATGACCAGTGTGCAAGCACTTGGAAAGGTTGGAGTTGCCAATCCATCAGGCGCAGAGGACAAATATCAATCCACTGATGATCCTCAGACCTTGAAATTTGATGGAGTTTGCCCTGATGGGTTTTGGAATTATTTGGAAACTGTGACTTCTGTTTTCCTTCCAATTTCTCCCCATGGGAATGGGAATATTTATCTTCTTCATGTTCCTCTAATCTATATTAGAAACAGATATCTTGTTTTCTAGATCTCACAGGTCCACAGACAGAGGGGAATTGTGCCCCAGAAGATGCTACACTCATAGCCAATTTTGGTGAGACTTCAATCTTTGCATTATAACTGAGATGACTTACAGCTTTTGGGATATTGTGATGGAATGAATGTATTTTGCATATGGATAGAACATATATTTTGTGGTCCAGGGAGCACACTGTGGTGGCTTGGAGCTATGAACCTCAGAAAAACATGTTCTTAAACTTAATCCTTCATCTTAGTGTGGACCAATTGTAAATAAGATCTCTTCAAGATGTTACTTCAGTTAAGGTGTGGCCCAAATGAATCAGGTTGTTTTAATCCAGATTACTGGAGTCTTTTATAAACAGAATGAGAATCAGACAGATGAAAAGCCATAGAGAGTGGCCAGAAGCTGAAGGTCAGTAGAACCCACCACAATGTTCACCTTGATATTGGACTTCTCCTAGCATCAAAACCATGGGGCACTAAATTCTTGTTCTTTAAGCCAACCCCTTGGATGGTATTTGATTTGGCAGCTAGAAAATTAAAACTGCAAGGATAGTAGGATGGCAAGAGCCCAATCTTGTTTGTGTTATCATTTGCCACCCATCCCAAGTGATCACAATGTATCAATCCTTTATGAATTATTTTCCTAAACTTGGGTATAATCTCTGTATTCTTCTCAACAGAAATCCTATCCAACATAAAATTAAAAAGTGATTAGAGTTGCCATGCTGTTGAAAGCTAACTTCCTGCATGTAATTATTCAAAATTAAGCGGGGAAAAACAAACAAACAAAAAGTGCAGTCATTCGCATGAACACATATTTAAATTGACAATTTCCAAATATCAGATCTTTCTTTAATAGATCAGTTTTGCTTAATAACTTACCTTCTTTTTTCTATTCAGTTTGTCTAGATATAATTCCAAAGAAATCAGTAATATTTCAGGGAAAATAATTTGCCAGCTATTTTAGTGAAGAAGAAAAATATAACCTAGGGAAAAACTTTATATTTCTCCAATGAAATTATTTGGGATGGTCATGTGCTTTTGAACTTTGGAGAATTAATTAAAATCTTTATTTTCAGTTTATATACATTGTACAATAGGGAGTCCATTATATAATGGAAAGAAAAAGTAGAAAGATAAAGTAAGAAACATTGTTTTAGTTATTGTGCTGGTTTGAATCTGTTTCATAACCCAGAAAAGCCTATATTCTTCTAATCCAATCTTGTGTGGGCACACCTATTGTAGGTGGGAACTTTGATTAGAATGTTTGCATGGAGTCATAACCCAGCCCATCCAAGGTAGGTCTTCATCCCCTTGCTGGAATCCTCTTTGAAAGGATAAAATGCAGAGACATTTTGGAGAGAGTTTAGAGAAGCTAAGAAAGAAAACACCCCAGAAGAAAGCCATTTTTGTAACCAAAACCTAGGAGAAGGACAAGCAGACATCACTTATGCTTTTCCATGTGACACAGGAAATCTGTACGTCAGCAGCCTTTCCTCTGAGAAGGTATCCTCTGGTTGATGCCTTCATTTGAATATTTTCATGGCCTCCTAACAGTAATTTTTAACTTAATAAATCCCTATTGTTAAAAGCTAACCTGTTTCTGGTATATTGCTTCTGGCAGCCTTAGCAAACTGAAACATATTGATTGTCCAAAAAAAGAATGTTTTCTCCCTTAACCTAATATTTTCACTTGGTTTTTATATATTATTTAGCTTTCATTACACATGTGACACTTATAAAGTTTCTAATTTAATTTGAAATTAGACAATTAGTTGTATTAACCTTAGATTGAATTATGGTGATAATCCTACCATTTACATCTGAAACATGTAATTTATATAATGAAAATTACAGATTAGCTTCTCTTGCTTCTCTCCTGATACAACAAGCAATGATCCCATTGTATGACGGAATTGAAACAACCCAGTTAGTTTTTTTAATGCAATTTTATTGATATATATCCACACACCATATAATCCATCCAAAGTATATAATCAATGGCTCACAGTACCATCATATGCTTGTGGATTCATCACCACAATAAATTTTAGAACATTTTCATTACTCCAAAAAAAAAAGAAAAGAAATGAAAAAAGAACACTGAAAATATCCCAAGTCTTTTATCCCACTATTATTTATTTATTTTTGTCTTTTGTTATACTCATCTGACCATACACTGCATTAAGAGAACGTCTGTGCCAGTTTGAATGTATTATGTCCCCCCAAGTGCCATTATCTTTGATGTAATCTTGTGTGGGCAGATTTATCAGTTTTGATTAGATTGTGATTCTTTGATTGTTTCCATGGAGATGTGCCCCACTCAACTGTAGGTGATAACTCTGATGAGATAATTTCCATGGAGGCATGGCCCCACCCATTCAGGGTGGGCCTTGATCAGTGGAGCCATATAAATGAGCTGACAAACACAAGGAACTCTGTGCAGCTGTGAGTGATGTTTTGAAGAGGAGCCACAGCCAAGAGGGACACTTTGAAGAAAGCACAGGAGCTGCAGATGAGAGACAGTATGAAGATGGCCGTTGGAAGCAGACTCTTGCTCCGGAGAAGCTAAGAGAGGACAAATACTCCAAGTGCAACTAAGAGTGACATTTTTGAGGAACTGCAGCCTAGAGAGGAATATCCTGGGAGAAAGCCATTTTGAAACCAGAACTTTGGAGCAGACACCAGCCACGTGCCTTCCCAGCTAACAGAGGTTTTCCAGACACCATTGGCCATCCTCCAGTGAAGGTAACTGATTGCTGATGTGTTACGTTGAACACTTTATGGCCTTAAGACTATAACTGTGTAACCAAATAAATCCCCTTTTATAAAAGCCAATTCATTTCTGGAGTTTTGTATGCTGGCAGCATTAGCAAACTAGAACAGCGGGCATCCTTGTATTTTTCCTGACCTTAGAGGGAAAACTTTCAGATTTTCCCCTTGAGTATGATTTGACTGTGGGTTTTTCATATTTTTCTTTACCATGTTGAGTCAGTTTCCTTCTATTCCTATCCTTTGAAGTCTCTTAATCAAGAAATGTAGAATTTTGTCAAACGCTTTTTCTGCATCAACTGAGATGATCATGTGATTTTCCCCCTTTGATTTATTGATGTGGCATCCTATATTAACTAATTTTCTTGTGTTGAACCAGCTTTGCATACCTGGAATAAAACTCACTGGTTCATGGTGTATAATTATTTTAATGTGCATCTGGATTAGATTTGTAAGTATTTTGTTCATCATTTTTGCATCTGTGTTCATTAAAGAGATTGGCCTGTAATTTTTCTTTTTTTGGTAGTATCTTTCTCTGGCTTTGTTGTTACAGTGACGGCTTCATAGAACGAGTTTGGTAGCCCTTTGTCTTCAATTTTTTAAAGAGTTTGAGCAGGATTCTTTCTTTAATGCTTGGTAGAATAAACATATGAAGTCATCCATTCCTGGACTTTTTTTGGGGGGGAGATTTTCAATGACTGATTCAATCTCTTATGATTGCTTTTTTGAGGACGTTTGTTTCTTCTTGAGTCAGTATTGTTTGCTCATGCTATTCTAGGAAGTTGTACACTTTGTCTAAGCTTTCTAGTTTGTTAGTGTATCATTGCTCACAGTATCCTCCCATTGTCTCCTTAATTTTTGTGGGGTCAGTAATTACATTCCTCCTCCATTGTCTGATTTTATTTATTTGCATCCACTGCTCTTTTTTTGTCAGCCTAGCTAAGGGTCTACTGATTTTATTGAATTTCTCAATAAAACATCTTTTGGTTTTGTTGGCTCTCCTATTGTTTTCATGTTCTCAATTTCATTTACTTCTGCTCTAGTCTTCATTATTTTGTTCCTACTGTTTGCTTTGGGTTTAGTTTGATGCTCTTTCTCTGGTTCCTCCAGGTTGTGCTAATACCCCATTTTTTGTTCTTTCTTCTTTTTTAAATATGCATATTTAGGGTAATAAATTACTGTCTCAGTACTCCCTTTGCTTCATCTAATATGTATTGATGCTATGTTCTCATTTTCTTTTGCCTCAAGATATTTATTGATTTCTCCTGTAATTTCTTCCTTGAACCACTGGCTATTTAAGTGTGTGTTGTTTAACCTCCATATATTTGTGAGTTTTCCAGCCTTCCACCTTTTATTGATTTCCAACTTCAATTTATTATGATCCAAAAATGTGTTTTACATAAATTCAGGCTTTTTAAATTTTTTGAGACTTGTTTGTGAACCAACATATGGTCTATTCTGTAGATAGATCCATGAGACTTGAGAAAAATGTGTATCCTGCTGTTGTGGGGTGAAGTGTTCTGTAAATATCTGTTAAGACTAGTTCATTTATTATACTATTCAAAATGTCTGTTTTCATATTCATCCTCTGTCAAGATGTTATACCTATTGATGACAGTGATGTATTGAAGTCTCCAACTGTTATAGTAGAGGTGTCGACTTCTCCCTTCAGTTTTGCCAGTGTTTGCCTTATGTATTTTGAGGCACTCTGGCTCAATGCATAAATACTTACCATTGTCATATCTTCTTGATGAATTGTCCCTTTCTAAATATACAGTCTTTTTAAAATTGTTTTACATTTGTAGTTCAATTTGTCTGATATTAGTACAACTTTCCCTGCTCTTTTCTGATTCTTGTTTGCATGCAATATTTTTTTCCAGCCTATCACTTTCAACCTATTTTTGTCCTTGGGTCTTAAGTGAGTCTCTTATAGACAGCATATACATGAGTCCTGTTATTTAATCCATTCCGCCAGTCCATGTCCCTTGATTGGGGTGTTGAATTCATTAACATTTAATGTTATTACTTTCTTCAACAATTTTGTCTTTTGGATTTTGTATATCATCTTATTATTTTTTTCTTTTTACCCTTTAAGTTCTCCTTACTGGTAATCTTCATTTCTACACTCTTCTCCAAACCTCTTTCTCCTGTCTTTTCCTATCTGCCTGTTGTGCTCCCTTTAGTATTTTTTGTAGAGCAGGTGTCTTGTTCTCAAACTCTCTCAGTGACTTTCATCTGAAAATATTCTTTAACTCTCCCTCATTTTTCAAGCACAGCTTTGCCAGATAAAGTATTCTTGGTTGGAAGTTTGTCTCTTTCAGCATTTAAATATTATCATATCACTTCATTCTTGCCTCCATGATTTCTGTTGAGAACTCTGCACATAGTCTTATCAAGCTTCCTTTGTATGTGATGGATTGCTTTTCTCCTGCTGCTTTCAGAATTTTTTCTTTGTTTTTGACATTTGACAATCTGATTAATGACTGTCTTGGATTAGGTCTATTTGTGTCTATTCTGTTTGGGATACACTGAAATTCTTGGATCTGTTGTTTTATATCTTTCATTAGACTTGGGAAATTTTCAGTGATTATTTCCTCCATTATCCTTTAAGCCCCCTTTCCTTTACTTCTCCTTCTGGGACACACATATATTCATGTGCTTCATGTTTTCATTCAATTCTCTGACACCCTTTCATGTTTTCCCATTCTTTTCCCTATCTGTTCTATTGTGTGTAAGTTTTCAGATGTCCTGTTCTCTATTTTACTAATCTTTTCATCTACCTCTTCAAATCTGCTGCTGTAGGTCTCCACTGTGTTTTTTATCTCTGCTGTGTGCCTCTCATTCTCATAAGTTTTGCCATTTGTTTTTGTAGGCTTTTGAGTTCTTCTGTATGGTCACCCAGTGCCTTCCTTATATCCTTCATTTCTTTTTCCATATTTTCCTTCAACTCTGTTCTAGTTTGCTAATGCTGCTGGAATGCAAAACACCAGAGATGGATTGGCTTTTATAAAAGGGGGTTTATTTGATTACACAGTTACAGTCTTAAGGCCATAAAGTGTCCAACATAACACATCAGCAATCAGGTACCTTCACTGGAAGATTGCCAGTGGTGTCCAGAAAACCTTGGTTAGCTAGGAAAGCATGAGGCTGGCATCTGCTCCAAAGTTCTGGTTTCAAAATAGCTTTCTCCCAGGATGTTTCTCTCAAGGATGCAGTTCCTCAAAAATTGATTTGATTTAGAAGATTTGATTTGTTTGTACATCTTAAATTAGTTGTTTGAACTCCTGTATCTATTTTTGAGTGTTTTTTTTTCCCCCTTTGACTGGGCCATATCTTTGTGCTTCCTAGTATGACCCATGATTATTTTGCTGGGGTCTAGGCATCTGATTTTCTTGAGTGATTCATTCTGCAGGTTATTTTCTCTCTTTTCTTTCCTACTGTTTTCATGGTGAGTCATCTTTTTCTCTAATGTTCTTTGACTAATATTCAGTTCAACTTATTCTACACCTCTAACATAGCTTCTGTTTAACTGATCAGAATTTTTCAACTCTTATTTTTCTGTTTCTTGACCTGTTTTTGTAGAAGCCTATTTTTTTGAGGAAGGCATTCCCTGATAGGATTGACCCCTATCAGATTTTCTCAAACAAGACAGACCCAGATCTCAGGAGGAATGAGGAATCCATATCAAGTTTCCCTGAAAATGAAACCCAGCATGGTGTCAGTCTTCTCTGTGAATCTTCTTGATTCTGTGCATTCCCTATGCTGCCCATCAGGTGGCACTTGTCAGCCCATAATACCCATAGGCATAAAGTGGTATGGTGCATTTAACTTTTATGCAGACCCTGTTCCTACCAGGGGCATGGTTGAGACTGAGATTGAGGTAGAATTTGGGCTTAAACTGTTTCTGGTTCCAGTGCCTGGGGTCTGAATTCTCTGAATGAAAGCCACCACTTATGCTGAGTTCTGCCCACCCATTTTCCTGGATAACATATTCCTGTCAGGAAATTATCTCTTTCACCTGACCAGTTACTTTGTCTCTCAGACATACCTTAACTCTGTCCTTGCCTATGGCACTGCTGACAATTGAAATTGCCTGCTGATTTCTTTAATGGGCTGCTAAAAAGTATAAAGAAAAAAATGCTTTATTCTGGACCCCAGACCCTTGGTTTTGTCAATCAAGAGCCAGAATTTTTAGCTGGCTCTATGTGCCTGTTTTCTTTTGGCACCGCCCTTTACCAGTATTCTGACTTCATTCAATTCTTAAAGTCCCCTTTTTTCCCCACCATCCTTCCCCCTCCTCTGCTGGGGAGAACCCTCAAGTTTCTTTTTGTGCCTTCTCTGGGTTATCTGCTTGGGGATTGTATACAGCAGTCCAGATTTGTTAATTAAATCCACAATTGAGGCTTGGTTGAGCTACCTCCCCTGGCTTCTAGTAGAGACTGCTTTTTTTCCCATGGGAAAGTGAATTCAAAGCCACCTGTCATGTTTGTGAAGGAGAGGTGCCAGCCTCCACTTCTAAGGAAATTTTACTTACTGTTATGCACTGTAGTATTCGTCCTTTCACCAATTCCAGACTGGTGGATGATGTGTATCTTGTCACAAATGACCCCCAAACAGTTGTTCTAGATAGCACCTGGCTATTTACTAGCTGTCCTAGAAGGTGAACTAAATTCTACACCTCCCTATTCCACCATCTTGCTCTGCTTTCTGCAAATAGTTTGTTGTTGCTGTTGTTCTTGTTTTAAAAGTACAAAGAAGTAATTTTAGTAATCAATGCACTTGGTAAAAGTCAATATCAGTACTTGGCACAGTTACAAAATTCAGGAGTTAGTATACATTTAAAAAATCTATACCCCCACATATAACTCCAGTGCTTGAATGTTTTCCAAAAATAGAGGTTAATATTGGTGAGATGCACAAAAAATTAAAGTGTATTTAAAAACTCATATATGAGCAGGGATGAAAGAAGAAGATTAATGTCATGTATGTCACCAGAAGGAAAGCTGGAGAATACAAACTGGTACTGTATATCTTAGCAAAACCTAGAGTGGACAATGACAGTGATTGATTGTACAAATTTAAGAAAGTTTTTACATAAACTAGAACAAATGTAAGTCACTATTACAAGGTGTCAGTAATGGGGTGGTATATGGGAAAAATACAATTAATGCAAACTAAGGTTTAAAGTTAACAGTAACATAATATTCTTTAATTAATTGTAACCAAGGCACTATGACGAAGCTAAATATCAGCATTAGGTGATATAAGTGAGAGGTAGGGGATTTTTTTCTTTCTTTTTACAAGAAATGGGAATGTTCTCATACAGTTTGTGGTGGTGAATGCATAATTATGTGATTATACCAGGAGCCCTTTATTGTACACTTAGGATGTACTTTATGGTGTGTGAATAAAATTGTTTAATTAATAAAAAAAACATCATAGATGAAAAATAAATTAAAATACAGAAACAGAGAACAGAAAACAAGAAAATGTGAATATTTTGGAAGGTGTCATCAGGAAAAAAAAGGTGACAAGGCTGTATTAGTGTTCTAGTACTGTGACAATTTACCACAAACTTAGTAGCTTAAAACAACATACATTTACTATTTTGCAATTTATATGTGTCAGGAGACCACAACTTCTCTGGGTCCTTGGTTCAAAGTTCCACAAGGCTGCAATTAAGGTGTAAACCAGGTTGCATTCTCACCTGGAGGCTCAACTGGGGAAGAATCACTTCCAAGCTAATTCAGATTGAATTCCTTTTCTTTCAGCTATATGACTAAAGGTGCAGGCTTCTTAAAGACTGTCAATTTAAGGCCAACCTCATATGGCCCTTTCCCAGGCCCTCTCACAAATTGGCATCTTACTTCTTCAAGACTAGCAAGAGTTTGCCAGGGGCTGGGAATTAAACCAATTCATAATATTATACAGGGAAATGTAATTGAGTGAGTGACATTTTTGCCATATAACATAACCTAATCAAAAGTGTGGCATCCATATTCTATTGACAAGAAGCAAGTCACAGATTTCTGCTCCCATACAAGGGGAGAGGATGTCTCAGTGAGGGTAACCATTCAGTGTGTCTGCCAAAAGACTCAAGTATATATCACAAATCATTCCTTCCTGTACGATGCACCATCTTTACATGGAGATCACCCTACCACACTCTGGATCAAATGTAAGGTTTAGAAGAAGGTTGTAATGTTTGCTTCTGAAAGAAGTGCATATAAGCCTAATTAATCAGCAATTATTGTGCCTTTTAATGTTGCTGTGCAGCTATATTTTAATAATTAGCAATCAGAAACATACCTCATATCCCACTTGTTAGTGTTAAAAGAAAGATGGTAGAAAAGAGGGACATATTTCAATGAAATGGAATCTATGAACAGAATGTTGTGAAGGACATGAAAGCGTGGAAAATAAAGGTCAAAGAATTAAGCATGAAATCTCAGAAAGAAGTATTCAGAGGAAGTTGTGATCTTATAAAACTGAATTTGAAGGCTTTCAATGAGCCATTTAAAGGATGATTAATAGTCTAAGAAAAATAGAAGAACTGAGACAATACAGAAATACTGGACTTCACAAAATTTTAGTTAGAAGAGTTTAGAGATCATGTATAATGCTCTACCTTTAATAAAATACTTGATTAATGCTGACATAAATTCCCAGGCTTAGAGAGAAGGCACCATGTCAAGAAGGAACAGTGTAAAAAAGTTTAGAAAATATTTTTAGAGTCTGATTATCAAGAATCTGTTCCCCAGAGAAGGGTAAATCATAATTGCCAAGGAAGCCTTTAAGTAGTCCTATTCAATGGAAAAAGAAAAGAAGACAAATGCATCCATATTACAAAAAAAGTTTTCCTGAGGTACCAGAAGTATTCCAGAGAACGAAATATTTGAAAATGGAGTCAGTGAAACAGGAGATAGGAAAAAAAGTAGAATTTGAGAATCAACTCAGGTTAAAAAATAAAACTGATAGAAGAATCTGTGGAAATTTGGTGGGTTTTTCTTCAGTGGAAAAAGGATTATAATCATGTGAATACATGTGAGGGATAAAATAATTCTTTATTTAAAAATTGAGTATAGAGGAGGAGGGGCAAGATGGTGACATAGAGAGGAGAGGAATTTAGTTAGTCCCCTGGAACAACTAATAAACAACCAGGGACAACTAGAAAATAATTTGGAATAACTGCTGGGGGACAACCATGACTGTCCACACTTCATGCACCAACCTGGATTGAGAGGAATACCTGATATCACAGCATGGAATCTGTAAGGAAAAGCTTCAGAACCACTCTGGGAGCCCCATTCCCCCATGGCAGGCTCAGCAGCAAAGCCTTGCTATGGGAGAAAGCAGCACTCTCCAGCTGAGCAAATATAGCACAGCTGAGCTCCAGTTGGGGTTTTAACTAACAAATGTGGGCTACTGAATACAAGCTACAACTCCCCAACAAGAAGGCAGGTTTTTAGTGATGACTGACCTTAAAGAACAAGAAGATTCATCTCTCCCAGGAGGGGGAGCCCAGAAGACAAGGTGTTATCTTTGGCTAATGAGTGAAACTGGCTCTAAAAGGAGGCTTTCTGTCCCTTTTTCACTCTCCCAAATGAGGGGCTCAGAGGAGAGAACCTCAGCCATTTTCAGCTCACAGCACTCTGAGACAGGGGTGGGGATAACAGAGACAGAGAGACAAAATGCAGATGATGACTCCCTAGGGGGTGTTTTTTCCCTAAGAGTAAGGAGGTGGAGTCCAGATTTTCCTTGAGAACCAAAACCCAGAGCCTGGGGGAAAATAGCCAAAACAGAAACTGAAAGGGCCACACCACCTTATACCTGTTGAGAATGACAGGCTGACAGGCACCACCTGCTAGATGGTTAGCAAAAACACAGTGATGAGAGGCCTCACAGGAAAGTCTGTAATTCTTCTCTGATACACCCTGAATATAAACTCATTCTGAGACCTTAACCCATGCTTGTCTGGGAAAAATCTTATTGGGCAAACCAAGGAACCACCAGACTGTCCTCCAGAGTGTCTGTACCATTATACAGTCCTAGTAAAAATGAATAAAAGTTCCAATTTCTCCACATCCTCTCCAGCATTTGTAGTTTCTTGTTTGTTTAATGGCAGCTATTCTAATTGGTGTGAGATGATATCTCATTGTGGTCTTAATTTGCATCTCCCTAATAGCTAGTAAAGATGAACATTTTTTTCACCTATTTTTTGGCCATTTGTATTTCCTCTTCAGAAAAATGTCTTTCCATTTTTTTGCCCATTTTATAATTGGGCTGCTTGTACAATTGTTGAATTGTAGGATTTCTTTATATATACAAGACATCAGTTTTTTTGTCAGATATATGGTTTCTAAATATATGTATTCTTTTCCCATTGAGTTGGCTGCCTCTTCACCTTTTTCACAAGTTCATTTGTGTACAGAAGCTTTTAATTTTGAGGAGTTCCCCTTTATTTACTTTTTTTTTATTTTTATCTTCATTTTATTGAGATATATTCACATACAACGCAGTCATACAAAACAAATCGTAATTTCGATTGTTTACAGTACCATTACATAGTTGTACATTCATCACCTAAATCAATCCCTGACACCTTCATTAGCACACACACAAAAATAACAAGAATAATAATTAGAGTGAAAAAGAGCAATTGAAGTAAAAAAGAACACTGGGTACTTTTGTCTGTTTGTTTCCTTCCCCTATTTTTCTACTCATCCATCCATAAACTAGACAAAGTGGAGTGTGGTCCTTATGGCTTTCCCAATCCCATTGTCACCCCTCATAAGCTACATTTTTATACAACTGTCTTCGAGATTCATGGGTTCTGGGTTGTAGTTTGATAGTTTCAGGTATCCACCACCAGCTACCCCAATTCTTTGGAACCTAAAAAGGGTTGTCTAAAGTGTGCGTAAGAGTGCCCACCAGAGTGACCTCTTGGCTCCTTTTGGAATCTCTCTGCCACTGAAGCTTATTTCATTTCCTTTCACATCCCCCTTTTGGTCAAGAAGATGTTCTCCGTCCCACGATGCCGGGTCTACATTCCTCCCCGGGAGTCATATTCCACGTTGCCAGGGAGATTCACTCCCCTGGGTGTCTGATCCCACGTAGGGGGGAGGGCAGTGATTTCACCTTTCAAGTTGGCTTAGCCAGAGAGAGAGGGCCATATCTTAACAACAAAGAGGCATTCGGGAGGAGGCTCTTAGGCACAACCATAGGGAGGCCTAGCCTCTCCTTTGCAGCAACCATCTTCCCAAGGGTAAAACTTATGGTAGAGGGCTCAACCCATCAAACCACCAGTCCCCTATGTCTGTGGTCATGTTAGCAACCATGGAGGTGGGGTAGGCGAATACCCCTGCATTCTCCACAGGCTCCTCAATGGGGCACTACATCTTTTTGTTTCCTTGTTTTTCTTTTTTTTTTTTTTAACTTTCCCTTCTTTTTTAAATCAACTGTATGAAAAAAAAAGTTAAAAAGAAAACAAACATACAATAAAAGAACATTTCAAAGAGACCATAACAAGGGAGTAAGAAAAAAACAACTAACCTAAGATAATTGCTTAACTTCCAACATGTTCCTACTTTACCCCAAGAAAGTTACATAATATAGCAACATTTCTGTGAACTTGTTCCTACTATATCCATCAGAAATTAACAGACCATAGTCATTCCTGGGCATCCCAAGAACGTTAAATAGCTTATCTGTTCTTCTTGGATTATTTACTGTTTTTCTTTTGTTGCTTGTGTTTTCTGTGTAAGGTCTAAGAAGCAACCTCCTAATACAAGGTCTTGGAGATGTTTCCCTATATTATCTTCTAGGATTTTTATGGTACTCTCTCTTATATTGAGGTCTTTAATACACTCAGAGTTAATTTTTGTATACAGTATGAGGTAGGGGTACTCTTTCATTCTTTGGATATGAATATCCAGCTCTCCCAGCCCCATATCTTGAAGAGACTGTTATGTCCCAGCTCAGTGGTTTTGGAGGCCTTATCAAATATCAGTCAACCATAGATCTGTCTATATCTGAATTCTCAACTCCATTCCATTCATCAATCAATGTTTATGCCATTACCATGCTGTTTTGACTACTGTGGCTTTATAATAAGCTTCAAAGTCAGAAAGTGTAAGTCCTTTCACTTAGTTTTTCTTTCTTAGAATATTTTTTAGTAATCCAAGGCATTTTTCTCTTCCAAATAAATTTGATAACTAGTTTTTCCAAGTCTGCAAAATAGGTTGTTGGAATTTTGATTGAAATTGCATTGAATCTATAGACGAGTTTGGGTAGAATTAACATCTTAATGACATTTAGCCTTCCAATCTATCAACATGGAAGATTTTTTCATCTTTTTAGATCCCTTATATTTCCTTTTCTAAAGTTATGTAGTTTTCTATGTATACGTCTTTTACATCTTTGGTTAAATTTATTCCTAGGTACCTGATTTTTTTAGTTGCTATTGAGAATAAAACCTTTTTCTTGAGTGTATCTTCAGTAATGTCATTTCTGGTGTATAAGAACATTACCGACTTTAATCTTTTATCCTATTTTACTGTATTTGCTTATTAGCTAAAGTAGCTCTGTCATTGATTTCTCAGGATTTTCCAAATATAAGATCACATCATCTGCAAATAATGACAGTTTTACTTCTTCCTTTCCAATCTGGATGCCTTTTATTTCTTTGTCTTGTTGGACTTCTCTGGTTAGCACATCTAGGAAAATTTTGAATAACAGTGGTGACAGTGGGTATCCTTGTCTCATACCTTATCTTGGATGGAAGGCTTTCATTTCTCTCAGCATTTCATACTATGCAGGATGTGGGTTTTCCATATATGTCCTTTATTGTATTGAGGAATTTTACTTCAATTCCTACCTTTTGAAGTGTTTATATCAACAAAGGATGCTGGGTTTTGTTGAATGCTTTTTAAGCATGTACAGAGATGATCATTTGATTTTTCCCCTTTGACTTGTTAAAGTTTTGTATTACACTGATTGATTTTCTTATGTTGAAACATTCTTGCATGCCTGGAATGAACCCCACTTGGTCATGGTGTATAATTTTTTAATGTGTCTTTGGATTTGATTTGTAAGTATTTTGATGAGAATTTTTACATCCATATTCATGAGGGATATCAGCCTGTAGTTTCCATTTCTTATAGCATTGTTACTTGGTTTTGGTATTAGAGTAATATTAGCTTCATAAAATAAGTTAACTAGTGTTTCATTTTCTTCAATTTTTTGGAAGAGTTCATGTGAGTTTGGTGTCAGTTCTTTTTGGAAAATTTGGTAGAATTCCACTGAGAAGCCATCTGTCCCTGGGCATTTATTTGTTGGAAGATTTTGATGACTGATTGGATCTCTTTGTTTGTGATAGGCTTGTTGAGGTCTTCTATTTCTTTTCTGGTAAGTCTAGGTTGTTCATGAGTTTCCAGGAAATTGTCCATTTCCTCTACATTATCTGATTTGTTGGCATTCAGTTGTTCATAGTATCCTCTTATAATTTTTTTATTTTAATTTATTCAAGATCAGCAGTAATGTCAACTCTCATTTATTTATTTGGGTTTTCTCTTTTTGATTTTGTCAATCAAGCTAGGGGCTTGTCAATCTTGTTGATCTTCTCAAAGAACCAACTTTTGGTTTTATTTATTCTCTCCATTGTTTTTTGGTCCTCTATATCATTTATTTCTGCTTTAATCCTTGTTATTTCTTGTCTTCTATTTGGTTTAGGATTAGTTTGCTGTTCATTTTATAGCTTCTTCAGTTGTTCCATTAGTTCTTTCATTTTAGCTCTTTCTTCCTTTTTAATGTTTGCATTTAGAGCTATAAATTTCCCCCTCAATACCTCCTTCACTGCATCCCATATGTTTTGATATGTTGTCCTCTCATTTACATTTGCTCAAGATATTTAGCAATTTAGCAATCTGTCTATATGAGAGCAATTTCTCTTACTATTTCTTCTTTAACCCACTGATTGTTTAGGAGTGTGTTTTTTAACCCCCAGATATTTCTAAATATTCTATACCTTTGAAGGTTATTGACTTCTAAATGTAGTCCATTGTGAACAGAGAATGGGCTTTAATAATTTCCATCTTTTAAAATCTATTGAGGCTTGTTTTATGACCCAGAATATGATCTATTCTGGAGAAATTTCCATGAGCATTAGAGGAGATTGCATATCCTGGTGATTTGGAATGTAATGTGTGTGTGTGTGTATACATACATACATCTGTTAAGTCAAATTCTTTCATCACATTGTTTGTTTTCAATTTCCTTATTAGTCCTCTGTCTGTTTGATCTGTCTATATGAGAGAGTGATGTACTGAAGTCTCCCACAATTATTGTGGAAACATCTATTGCTTCCTTCAGTATTGCCAATATTTGTCTTGTACTTCAGTGCGCCCTGATTGGGTGAATAGACATTTAAAATTGCTATTTCTTCTTGTTGAATTGTCCATTTTATTACACAGTGTCCTTCTTTGTCTCTTATTACATCCTTGCATTTAAAGTCTATTTTGCCTGAGATTAATATTGCCATTCTTTCTTTCTTTTAGCTGCTGCTTGCATGGAATATTTTTTCCAAGCTTTCAGTTTCAATTTCTTTGTGTCTCTGGGACTAAGTTGTCTCTTGTAAGCAATATATTGATAGTTCATATTTTTAAATCCATTCTACCAGTCTATATCTTTTAATTGGGGAGTTTAATGCATTCACATTCGATAGTATTACTGTGAAGGCAATTCTTGAATCTGCCATCATAATCTTGGGTTTTATTTTTTAAACATATTTTCCTCCTATTTTTCTTTATTTCCTTTAATGTACCCTTACTTAAAGTCTTTAGTTCTTAACCCTTCTCCAGACCTTTCTCTCTTTTTTTTTATTCTTTTCTGGTAGGGGTCCCTTTAGTTTTTCTTACAGGGTAGGTCCTTATTAGCAAATTCTCTCAGAAATTCTTTGTGAAAATTTTAAGCATTCCCTCAAATTTGAAGGAGAGCTTTGCTGTATAGAGAATTCTTGGTTGGCAATTTTTTTTTTCTTTTTCAGAATTGAAAATGTCATACCACTGTCTTTTGTACTCCATGGCAGCCGCTGAGAAGTAACTATTTAGTCTATTGTTTTTGTTTTTTATTTCACTTTTGTGTCATGAATTGCTACACTCTTGCTGCTTTCGGAACTTTCTCCTTCTCTTCAACATTTGACAACTGATCAGAATATTCCTCAGAGTGGGTTTATTTGGATTTATTCTGTTTGTAGTTTTTTGGGCATGTATGATTTGCATATTTATGCCATTTATAAGCATTGGGAAGTTTTCCCCAGCAATGTCTTTGAATACTCTTCCTAGACCTTTACCCTTGTCTTTCCCTTCTGGAACACCAATGATTCTTATATTTGCTTGCTTCATGTTGTCCATTATATCCCTTAGATCCATTTCAAATTATTCAATTTTTTTCTCCATTCATTCTTTTGTGCTTTCACTCTCCAAACATTATCTTCAAGTTTGCTTACTCATTTTTTTACTTCATCTAATCTGCTGCCATGTGTTTCCAGGATCATTTAAAATTGTTCATTTCTTTTATTTCCATAATTTTCTCTATCTTTTAATTTACTCTTGTAAATTCTTTATGCTCTTCTAGGGTCTTCTTCATGTCCTTTATATCCTGAATGATGATATTGGTGTTTGTGATTACTTCTTTGATTAATTGCTCCAAGTTCTGTGTCTCCTCTGGTTTTTTGATTTGGGTGTTTGGATTATTCATATCTTCTTGTTTCTTCATATCCTTTTTTTTTTTTTTGGCCTTTTGGCTTTTGCTTATCATGATAGGGCTGTTTTAGGATATGCAGACTTATTTGAACAATTATCTGTGATTTGACAGAGCTACAGTTTGATGGAGTGCACTTTCCATGCCCTACCAGCAGATGGCACTCCCAAGCCACCTCTTACTCTCAAACCAATCCTCCCCAAATTTGTCTCTGCAGCAAGTGGGTGTCCAAACCTTGTGGAGGTCCAATCCATGCTCCAATTTTCCATGTACAGTTGGAGTCTGCCAGCCCTGATGGTGAGGCCATACCTTGAGCACTTAGGCAGGGAAGATGGCTTTAAGACCCAGTACTCCCTGCCATTCCTGGGGCTGAGGCTGGAACCCCCTGAGGCTATAGCTCACATCTAATCTTTCAACTCAGATTCCCTACAGTCCCTTGGATTAGTTTAGGGCTCTTGGCACTTCTCTGTGGGACCCCTGCCTCTAGGCAGTGCACTCCATGGGCTTCTGCAGAGGAGAGGTGTGCACCATCAGAGGCCCACAGTATCCCTAAGGAAGCTCTTGGCTGGGACACTGTGAAGGGGCATCTCCCAGTCTGCTCAAAAGTCAGCTCTACAGAGCATGGAAACTTCCTACTTCTGTGGTATTCTGCCTGCTTCAGTGGCCCCTTCCTGGCTTGGGGACTGTTAGTTGCAGGTGTGCAGATGACTATCATCCACACCAGATACAGAAGCTAGTGCCTGGGGCATGGAAGGCACTCCACACTGCTCTTGACTGCAGCTCTCACTGCTGTCTCCCAGGCTGCTGCTTTCCATGTTTTTAAACTAACTCACCTTCAAACCCTGTCCCTAGATTTCTCCCCAGTGTGGCACAGCTTGGCTGTCATTTCTGCAGCAGCTTCAAACACTCACACATATCTGAATGCAGTCTGTCAGTTTCTCCAAGACTTTGCCAGCCAGTGGAACCCTAGAACTGTTATTCTGGAGCACTTCCTGTCATTTATCTAGTGTTTTTCACAGAAGAGAATTTTGCTCTGTCTCTCCTAATTCACCATCTTGGATCTCTCTAGCCCCACTTAGCTTTTACTCTTAGGAAATGGAAGTCCATAAATTTAAGTTACTTGATTGTAAAAGCAATCAGTGAGAGGTTCAGGGTAATCATTTCAGACTCCAACCATACCAACAAGCACATTCTCAACTAACTACTAATATGATCTCATATTCTTTTATTTTCTAATTGTGGATTTGCGGATTCTTTATGGTAGGTCCCTTTGCTTCTACGTGGAATGTGACTTGTATTAGTCACTTTTAGGAATTGCATCACATCCTCCAAAAATTCATGTTCAAGTCCTAATCTTCATCTTGTGGTTGAGATGCCATTTGTAAAGAGGACCTTTGAATATGCTATTGTTAGTTAACATATGGCCAAACTGAATGAAGGTGGCCCTTAATTCCATGTGGTTGTAGGAAAGAAAGGAATTTTGACAGGGAAGTAGAAGTCAGAGAGTCATACCATGTTACAGAGAACTGCTACCATCAGAATACTAGACTTTGGAGAAAGTAATGCCTTTCCAATACCTTGATTTTGGAATTTTAGCTTTCCAAGCTGTGAACCAATTAATTTCTGATAAGTCAGCTAGTCTGTGGCTTTTGTCACAACAGCCCTGGAAACTAAGGCAATTGCCTTCAGATATTTCACCTTGTGCTATTAATTGATTTTGAAAGGGTGTACACCCCAACTTCTTTTGACATGCACAATATTTCATTATAAGCTTCAACAGCTGTAAAAGTGTTATTTACCACACATACCATAATTCACTTAAAATATATGACCAACACAATTTTTAGCTGCACATTTCACTTTATTTAAACTTTTTACAAAATTTTTGTTCAATATTATTGAGATATATCCATATATTATACAACCATCCAAAATGTACAATCAATTGTTCATAGTACAGTTCTATAGATGTGCATTCATCACCACAGTGAATTTTTGAGTATTTTCATTAATGCAAAGAAATCAATAAGGATAAATACTAAAGTTAAAAAGAACACCCAAAGCATTGCATCTTCCCTTTTCCTATTATTCATGTACATTTTGTCCCAATTTTTCTACTCATCTTTCCATTCCCAGTATAACTAAATAATTATGCATTCAGCACCAAATTCTATACGAGGACAATTCCATTTCTTCTGCAAAGAAAGAGGAGGAGAAAAAAGAAAGAAGTAAGAAGGAAAAAAAAGGAAAGAAAATGATGACAAAAAGCCAAATAAAATAAAATAAAGTAATACAATAAAATAATGAAATAAAATAAAAAGGTCAGACAGCAATATCAATGCCAAGAATCCCATATCTGTCCCTTATATCCCCCTCTTACAGACATTTAGTTTTGGCATATTGCTTTTGTTAACAGTTAATGGTAGCAAATTACAATGTTACTGTAAACTATAGACTCCAGCTTTAAATGATTGTATTTTTTCCCAATACCATCCCATTTTGAACACCTTGCAAAGTTGACATTCATTTATTCTCCTCATGTAAAAACATTCTTACATTTGCATGTTTAGTCACAATCATTGACCACTCTAGGTTTCACTAAGTTAGTTATAGAGTCCCAGTATTTAACTTCTCTCTTTCCTTCTGGTGTCATACATAACTCTAACCTTCCTTTTTTAACCATATTCACAGTCATCTTTGTTCAGTATGCTTACAATTTTGTGCTACCATCACACATTATTGTGCTATCCATTTCTGTATCCATACAATCAATCCTCTTGAACATTCTATACTCCTTCAACCTCAAATGCCTTATCTCTGCCCTCTTTCTATCTCCTGATACCTTCATTTCTATGCTCTTCTCCAAACATCCATATCCTGAGTTTTCCTATCTGTCTATAGCATTCCCTTTAGTATTTCATGTGGAGGAGGTCTCCTGTTCATGAAGCCTCTCAGTTTTCTGTTTATATGAAAATATTTTAAACTCTCCCTCATTTTTGAAGGAAGTTTTGCTGGATATAGGATTCCTGGTTGGCAGTTTTCTCTTTTAGTATCTTGAATATATCATACCACTGCCTTATTGCCTTCATTGTTTCTGCAGAGATCTGCACTTAGTCAAATTGAGCTTCCCTTGTATGTGATGGATCACTTTTTTTTAGCTGCTTTCAGAACTCTCTCTGTCTTTGACATTTGAAAATCTGATTAGTAAGTGTCTTGGAGTAGGTCAGTTTGTATCAATTCTGATTTGGGGTATGCTGTGCTTCTTGGAGCTATAATTTTATGTCTTTCATAAGAGTTGGATATTTTTCATTGATTATTTCCTCTATTGGTCTTTCTGCACCCTTCCCCTTTTCTTCTACTACTGGGACACCCATAACATGTACATTCATGTACATCCTATTGTTATTCATTTCCTGACACCCTGCTCATATTTTTCCATTCTTTTCCCTATCTGTTCTTTTGTGTGTAGGATTTCAGAAGCCTTGTCCTCTAGTTCATTGATCCTTTCTTCTGCCTCTCAAAGTCTGCTGTTGTATGACTTTATTGTGTTTTTCATCTCTTCAATTGTGCCTTTCATTTCCATAAGTTCTGCCATTTCTTTTTCCAAGCTTATGAATTATTCCTTATAGTCACCCAGTGTCTTCTGCATATCCTGCACCCTTTTGTCACATTTTCCTTCAACTTGTTGATTTGATGTAGATTTGTTTGAATGTCTTTAATTAGTTTTTTCAACTACTGCATCTCAATTGAGGTGTTAGTTTATTCCTTTGACTGGGCCATATCATCATGGTTCCTGTTGTGGCTTGTGATTTTTTGCTGTCTAAGCTTCTGAGTTTCTTGGTTAATTTATTCTGGAGGCTGTTTTCCCTCTTTTTACTAGGTTTTTCTTGTTGGTTGCCTTTGATCTCTATCTTTTATTTGTTTCTGTCACTGGCCAGTTGTCATATTGTCACTGTCTTCCAGTCTTTCCCTAAAATTCAGATTCTCACTGTGGCCTGCCACAGGGATGAAAGGTGTGCGGTTGCAGTTGACTCGTCTGGGGGGGTGGCGGCCGGTTGCTAAATCCTAGGCTCTCGGGATTGCTCGGAGGGTACCGGCGGCGGGGGCTCTTTCCCGGAGGCGAGGGCGAGGCGGGGGACTGGGCCCGGTCCCCGGCGGAGGCGTGCAAGGTGTGGAGGGCAGCAAGAAGGAACAGGCGGGACACGTTTCTTTTAGGGTGAAGAAGCCAAGAGAGTTTATTAGGGGAGAGTACAAGCTTAATCGGGCGGTTTAGAGGGCGGGGTAGCTGTAGGGGTTAAAGGCTTGGATTGGTTCTGAGAGGGCGCGGAGGTTGATTGAAAAGGGGCGGGAGTTGCTCCGGTAACGAAGAGGGTGGAGGGCACAGGTAAGGCACGGGGGTGGGGTTTTCTCCGGCAAGCCCTCCCCAACGATTGTACTTTGGGGTGAGGAAATGGGGCCTGCATTCGGCTCCACTTTCTCAGGCCCGGGGGGCCGTGGAGGGCGCTACCACCCGTGCCCCACTACCTTTCCTAGGGGCTGATCAGTTCCCCTGGCCCAGGCCCGCCAAGTCAGAACTCGATAACAGTGTCCCGCATTTCTCCCTTCTTTTCTAATTAGAGGAAGAAGCTTACCGGAGAGATCTGCCAAGGGATGAGGGAAAGGGGAGGTGGGGGAAGGGATAGGGGTAGATGGTAGTCAGAGAGGCTGGAGCTCAACGTTGGTGTGGCGCCCGGGCGTTCGAGAGGGGCTTCGCTGCTTGCAGGATGGACGAGGGTGGCGACGCTGCGGAGGGTCAGCTTCTTCAGTGGAGGCAAGTTGTTGATACTGGACTTGCACAAATGATGAAAAGACAGCATTGGCTTGGTTCTTAGCAAGCTGGACAATTCTGCAGATAATGCAGGGCCCTAGGGTGAGAGCTAGAATAATCATTAGTAGGGGGCCGATGAGACGGAGGAGGTATGGGAGGAGGGGGGTAAAAATGTGGGACCAATAGTTGGTGGTTTCACGGTTTCTTTTGCGTTGTTCTAGTCCCTCTCGGACCCTTTTTAGGCTGTCTTCGGCGAGACCTGTGGAATTGGCATATACACAGCACTCTTCTCCTAGGGCGGCGCAAAGGCCTCCTTCTTTGAGGAGGAGAAGGTCGAGACCTCGGCGGTTTTGGAGCACGACCTCAGAGAGGGAATTGACAGAATTTTTAAGATGGGAAATAGCGTCTTGTAGGTGACGAATGTCCTCGTCAACAGCCGCCCGGAGGTGAGTTAGGGCGGAGCCTTGACTGGCTAGTGCAGCGATTCCGGTGCCAGCGCCTACAAGACCTAGGAGGGAGGCAATCGTGAGGGCGGTGATGGGTTCTCGCTTTTGCAGGGGGGCAGAAGCTGCAGTTCTTTCCAGGCGGAGGAAGAAGTCTTCCTCGCTGTGGTATAGGACCCTAGGGATAAGGACAATTAAGAGGCAAGTTTCATGAGTTGTATTGAGGGTCTGCACGTTAAGGCAGGGGGTAAGTCCTGTAGAGGAGCAGAGCCATTGGGAGGAGTTGTGGGGAATAAGAAACTTGGCAGAGCTGCTGGGAGATGAGTAGTTGGCACAGGCTGTGAGGTTGGGAGAGTTACTTGAGCGAGGGCGGATGCACTTTCCTGTAAAGGAGACTGAATGAAAGGTTAGGGGGACGGCTGAGGTATTCCAATTGCATTCCGAGGGGTTGTCTTCTGCATTTTCTGAAAAGGAGAGGTTGGAGGCGACGGGCTCATACAGTGAGGAAGAGGTGGAGAGGCAAAGCCAACAAGAGGAGGTAAGATTGGGGTAGGAGACATTTAGTGAGGTGAAGGTTGCTTGGATAAGGCTGAAGAGGGGAGAGGAGTAATGAGAGGGGGGTAGAAAAGGTTGGGGTGGTGGGGTTGGCGATGCGTTGTTTGCAGCTGAGGTGCGGCTGGTTGAAGCTAAGGTGCGGCTGGAGGGCTGTGGAAAAAGGGGGTTAATGACTTTACTGGGGCCAATGCCCGAAGATGAATGTTGAGCTGCTTCCTTTTTTATGAGAATGAGGGATCCCGGATTGGACCCCGCTAGATAAATTCGGAAGCCCCAGGTTCGACCCATGAGCCAAGACGTATTGGTAGGGTTTTGTACGGTGAGCATTAGCCTTTTAGGACAAAGGTACCTGTTGAAATAGCAATTGCCTGAGTTTAGGCAAGTATAAGGGATTACTGTAAGATTTAGAAATTTGTCAGGGACAGAAAGTTTCCAGCCAGTGGCTAATGTTTCACACCCCCAGTATGCACAGTAGTACTCATAGGGGGAATTGCAGTATGATTTTCCAGGATTTGAAGATGGACACATATAATAATTTTGTGTATTTAGGCTGCCTGGATAACCAATAGGTTTTGGATTAGGAGGGGGGAACAGATCAGTGGCATTAAAAACAAAGGAGGGGGATCCTGCTGTGGTAATGTAAAGAATTATTTTGGAGTCTTCCCAACGCGCAAGGGTCCACTTCCAAGGCTGGTGGGGGTTGGCCTGGGTAGAAGAGGCGAGGGCCAACATGGCTATTAGAAGAGAAGCTATGCTTGGGTGAGGGTTGTGAAGGTGTAGGGGGCTGGCTTTTGCTTGTCTGTATAGGCGCATGATTTGGACAATTTCTTGTCTTTCCTCTTGCGAGTTTTCAGGCCTCTCCGGGGGTGCTCTCGGACGGCCTTCCTGGTCCAGTTGTAAGGTTGTCATCTGGTATGTTAGGCTGCGGAGACGGCGGCGTTCTCGTCTTGTTGGCCGTTTGGCTGCTGGTGGCGGGTCGGATTGCTTTTCCCGGGATCCAGATTGGTTGTGATGCATCATCTGGGAAAACACAAGCAAACCCGCGCCCCTGGGCGAGGAGTGGGGAGGGACCCTTCCAGGCATTAATTTCTGGGTCTTTCCAGTAGACCATCGGGGCTTGGGTGGGCCTATACGAGGGACCCCAATGTTTATGTAGGGGCGAAAGCCCTTCTTTATTGAATGTGAGTAGATTAGGGTGAATAAGGGCTGCTATGATAAGGTCCCCTGGAGTTGCCTGGGGGAGTATTGCCTTTTCTTTTTCAATTTGTGTTTTCAAGCAGCGATGGACTGCTCCCACAATGGCTTGCCCCTGTGGATTATAGGGGATGCCGAAATGATGGGTGATGTTATATAACTGAAGAAAGGCCGCAAAGGAGGCACTGCGATAGGCAGGCCCATTGTCCGTTTTTATGTCCCAGGGGACTCCCATGAAGAGAATTCCCTGTCTTAGGGCCTTGATACAGTGTTTGGCCGTTTCCCCGGCGAGGGGGACTGCATAACACATGGCTGAGAAGGTGTCAATCATTACATGTACATACTTGAGGCGCCCAAAGGACGGAACATGAGTTACATCCATTTGCCATCTAGAATTGGGTTTTAGGCCTCGTGGGTTGACTCCCTGAGGTTGCAAGGGGCCAAGCGGCGCAAAGGGCGCACAAGTTGCACAATTGCGGACAAGATGTTTACAGGTATCTAGGGGGAGGCCACATAAATGATGCAACGACGTAGCCGAAAAGTGAAATCTAGAATGCAATAACTTAGCCTGGTAAACAGCATCCCCCGGAGGGGCTGCCGTGTGAGTTAGCATAGCTTGGGTAGTCTGAGCTGAGACCGCTTGGTCTACTATACTATTGCCATTAGCCAAGGGCCCCGGAAGGCCTGAGTGACTACAAATATGGCTAATGAACCAAGGATCTTGTCGATGCTCCAGGATGCTCCTGAGGGTAGAAAGTGCTTTATCAATGGCCGAGTCCCCGGGGAAAAAGGTGGAAAACGCGAGGACTCGGCAGACCTGATAAGTGTAGAGGCTGTCAGTGAAAATGTTTACTGGGTGGTTACAGTGGGCGTTTAGCGTGTATGACACTGCCAGAATTTCCCCCACTTGGACTGAATGAAGGTTGACATAACTGAATAGGCGGGGTTCCGGGTGGTCCTGTGAATAAGAGAGGAAGGCGAAACGGGTTTTGGAGGCGTCAGTAAAGACGGTGGTGGCACCCGGGATGGGTGCAGAGGAGGGGAAAGGATGGAAGGGGCTGTGGAAGGGAAGCTTGGCAAGCCCCTGTAACAGTCGATGGCTAGGATAGTGGCAGCTGAATTCTCCCTGAAATCCTTCTAAGAGGATTTGCATGTCCGGGTTATCACGTATAAGCAGGCGGGTTTGGCCTGCGTCTAGGGGCCAAACAATTTTTTCTGGTGGCTCTCCGAATACATGAACAGCCAGGGTGACTAGATCTGAAGCTAGGCTGATCCAGAGCCGCACTGCGGGGCAAATTTTTCTAAGCCGGCTTTTAGCAGGGTGCACCCAAAGTAGAGGGCCTTCCTGCCACAGGCAGCCCATGGGTGTGCCGGGCGTAGGAAGGATGAGTGCTATAAGATTGCCCTCTTTAGTGCTGAACCTGTTGAGACAGCAGGCGGCGAGTGCCTTGTTAATTGCGGCAATGGCTTCCTTTGCCTCCTGGGTGAGCTTAATGCGCCGGGAGATTGCTAGCGGTGGGGCTTCAGGGACACTCAGCAGCATAAAGAGTGGTTGGAGCTGCGCGGTGGTGATCGGCAACGCAGAGCGGAGCCAATTGATCTGACCACAGAGCTTTTGAAGCTCAGTGATAGTGACCCGATCCGGTATGTCCAGCTGGGGAGCGGACGGGGCAATGGTTTTATCAATACTAAACCCTAAGAAGGCTAATGGTGGCACAATCTGAACTTTATCGGGCTGAACCGTAAGGCCGAGGTCAGCTAAATTAGTGGTGAGGTCTTTGAGGATTAGAGGAAGCGCCTCGGCGTCCTCAGAGGCCACCAAGATGTCATCCATGTAATGGATGAGCATGGCCCGCTTTCGCAGGGGGGCCACTGCGTGATTAACATACATTTGGCAGATGGCCGGACTGTTATGCATCCCTTGAGGGAGGACTTTCCATTGGTACCTGCTAGCCGCGCCCGCGTGATTGGGGACGGGAACTGTAAAGGCAAAGTGCGGGCGGTCTCGCTCATGTAGCGGGATGGAAAAGAAACAGTCTTTGATGTCAATGGTGGCTACATGATAGTGGGCCGGGATTGCCACCGGATGGGGGAGGCCAGGCTGCGGGGAACCCATGGGAAGAATATGCTTATTGATCTCCCGCAGATCATTGAGGAGCCTAAATTTCCCTGTGGCTTTTTTATGAATAACAAACACTGGTGAATTATAGGGACTAGTAGAAGGTTCTATGTGGTTAGCGTTCAATTGTTCTTGGACAAGGGCTTGAAGTACCACTAATTTATGCGTGGGAAGGGGCCACTGCTCCACCCATATAGGTTCCTCAGTATCCCACTGCAGAGGAACGGGCGCTGGAGGTGTTAAACGAGCAGTGGCGCACATTATTGGGGGGGCTGTGTGGTAAGCACTGCCCCGGAGGCGGCGAGGATGTCGCGGCCCCATAAAATTTGGTCTATGGTGTGTAGAAATAACGGGCGGAAGGTGCCTGAGTGGCCTTCTTCATCCTCCCACTTAATGGGTCCTATGGCCTGGAGAGAGGTGGAGGTACCAGTGGCTCCCACTACTGAGGGACCATCGAGAACCATGCACATGGTGGCATACTGAGCGGGCATGCAAGAGACTTCTGCCCCTGAATCGAGCGTGCCCGTGTGCCATTGCCCCCCTATTCTTAACTTACGAGTAGGCTTTTCTGGAGTGATAGGGACTGTCCAGAGAAGCGTTTTACTGCCGGTGAAGTGATTAGTTTTATTAGAACCGGCCGGCACGCTGCCTCTTAGGGGCGGGGCTGAGGCTTGCCCCGCTTGGAGTTTAAAGCTTGCTCAGCGTTTTGGCGCTGATTGACACCAGGGCAGCGGCAGAGGGTTTTGGGGTTATTTTTGCAATCGCGCGCCCAGTGATAGCCACGCTGGCAGCGTGGGCAAGGAGTGGGAGGGGGGCGCCCATTGCGCTGCATGAAAGGCGGGCAGTTGACCTCCGCATTGGGGCACTCCCGGGCAAAATGACCACTCTGCCCGCACTTAAAGCAACCGGTGGTGGCGGCTAAGGCGGCAGTGACAGCACCAGAGACAGCCTGGGCTAGGGACGCGGCAGCTGGGTCAAAGGCGCTGCAGGCGAGTACCCAATTGTATAGGCTTTTCTCCCGCAAGGGAAGAATAGCCTGCTTGCAAGGGGGATTGGCTCCCTCGAGAACGAGTTCTCGAGCGAGAGCCAGTTGGGCCTGGGGATCACTAACCTTTCGAGCGCAGGTTTCTTCAACCCTAGAGACAAAGGTGGCAAAAGGCTCATTTGGCTCCTGGAGGAGCTTGGTGAATTTAGTAGGCCGACAGGCGGAACAGTTGGCAAAAGCTCGCAAGGCGATTCCCCGAAGGATAGGCCAAAAGGTGGCAGGCACATTAATATAGGCAGATGCATTTATAAACGCTCCCGTGCCCAAGTAGGCTTCGGGGTGATGATAGACTCCAGTGGCTGCGTCTTGCTCGCTTTGCTTAGCTGCTTCCGCCTGGAAGTGAGCACGCCAATCAACGAACTGGCCGGGGTTAAGGATGGTACGGGCAAGCGAGGCCCAGTCTTGGGGGAGGCAAAAGTCCATGGCGAGATCCTGCAGTAATTGGGAAGCGTATGGGCTACCTAACCCATCCTCCTTGACGGCCCTGCGAAGCTGCTTGATAGTATCTGAGTCAATGGGATACCAGTCGTACGGTTTCTGCGGTGTGGGGGTAAGGTTAAGAGGAAAGTAGCGAAAAGCACGAGAGAAAGGAGGACGCGCTTGCAGAGGGCCTGGCACAGGGGTGGGGGCAGGGGCAGCGTTGCCCCAAGGGTTGCCTTGAGGTGTAGAAGGCAGCCAGGGGTTGTTAGTCGGCAGGGTGGGAGGAGTAGCGGCAGCTGCCGGTAGCGGCTCCGAGGGGGAGCTTGTCGAAGGGGAAGGCGGAAGTGGGAGGCCCCAAGCGTCGCAAGATGGCGGCGCGGTAGGCGTGGTTAAGACACAAGATGGTGGACTAGCTCCTCCCTGTGAAAGGGCGGGGTCTAAGGCATAAGATGGTGGACTAACTCCGCCCTGTGAAAGGGCGGGGCCTAAGGCGTAAGATGGCGGACTAGCTCCGCCCTGTGAAAGGGCGGGGTAAAGCGCATGCGGTTTCCGGCCCGGCTTAGGGCTGACGTCATCACTAGAGTACTTCCTCCCCTCAGTGGAAGAAGAAGGAGGAAGTTCGCCATTTTGGAGAGGCTTAGTATTGCTTTGTTTGTGGGGGGCGACTTCAAGCGCGTTGTTAATCTGCTCGACTAAGGATTCTGTGTCCGAATCGTGGTCAACATTAGTATCGCTGTCTGAATCTGTTGACTGAGTTGATAGGGCCTCTTTGGATTTAATGGGGCCTTGATCAGGGGGGAGGGAGCCTTGAAGGCAGGAGCGGACGGTTATTAAGGTGGGGAGCAAGCCAGGAGGGAAGCGCTTGCTCTCATGTTCCATGGCGTTGGTGACCCGATCAATAAGGCGATTATAAGTAACAGGGTCCCAAAGATGGCAAGTGGTGAGCCATGGGTTAAAGGGCAGCAGGAGGTCCCAGTATACTTGCAGCTGCCGGACAGACACCTTACAGCGATGTGTGTCTAGGAGACCCGCTAGAGCGCGAACTTGAGGTGCTTGGTATGCAGATAGACGATTACCCATAGTGGAGGGAGAAAAGAAAAAGGGGGGTTGATTATTGAGTAAAGAAAATGAGGTAAACCGTGGCCGCGAGGCCGAAGGAGACGGCGAGAATAGAAAGCAGGACCCTCTAGTAGTGAGAGCAGTTTGGGGGGGCGGTCGCAAAGAGGCACACCGCGCCAAACAAAGAAACAAAGACACAGAGGACCACAGCAAAGTAATGGAGGGGAAGAGGGAAAGCTACTGGAGGAAGAGTGTTAGGAGGAATGGGGGGGACATAGGAAGAGAAGACGAAAGGTAGTCGGGGGCAAGAGCCAGGTTAATGCGGGAAAGGAAGAGCGGCCCGGGTGCGGAGCAGCATGGGAGAGGCGGCTCCGAACGTGGAGCGGCGAGGGAGAGGCGGCTCCGCGGGGCGGCGAGGGAGAGGCGGCCCTTACCTTGCAGGCGAGGAGAAGGGGAGTTGGAGAGGCGTCCGGGCGAGTGGGTGGTTTTACTGGACCGCTGCATGTAGAGGACTTTTAATCCCAGGGTCGGTAGAGCATGAGACTCTTAATCTCAGGGTCGTGGGTTCGAGCCCCACGTTGGGCGCCAGTTGCGGTCGCAGTTGACACGTCTGGGGGGGGGTGGCGGCCGGTTGCTAAATCCTAGGCTCTCGGGATTGCTCGGAGGGTACCGGTGGCGGGGGCTCTTTCCCGGAGGCGAGGGCGAGGCGGGGGACTGGGCCCGGTCCCCGGCGGAGGCGTGCAAGGTGTGGAGGGCGGCGAGAAGGAACAGGCGGGACACGTTTCTTTTAGGGTGAAGAAGCCAAGAGAGTTTATTAGGGGAGAGTACAAGCTTATATCGGGCGGTTTAGAGGGCGGGGTAGCTGTAGGGGTTAAAGGCTTGGATTGGTTCTGAGAGGGCGCGGAGGTTGATTGAAAAGGGGCGGGAGTTGCTCCGGTAACGAAGAGGGTGGAGGGCGCGGGTAAGGCACGGGGGTGGGGTTTTCTCCGGCAAGCCCTCCCCAACGATTGTACTTTGGGGTGAGGAAATGGGGCCTGCATTCGGCTCCACTTTCTCAGGCCCGGGGGGCCGTGGAGGGCGCTACCACCCGTGCCCCACTACCTTTCCTAGGGGCTGATCAGTTCCCCTGGCCCAGGCCCGCCAAGTCAGAACTCGATAACAGTGTCCTGCAAGGTGGGCACTGGGCACCCCAGCAAGTTCACTGTCTGTGTTATTACAAACCTGCTGGCCTCCAGTGGTGCTCTGTTTTCCATCAGCCAGCAAGACCTGGATTTGTGTTATTGCCCTGCATTAACATTTAGGTCTTCTGTATTTATCAGCCTAAATAGGGCTGGGTTTCCATACAGGGCATGTAGACTAGCTCCTGTAGTCCTAATAAAGGGTCTGGAGTATCACTTTAGAAGTGTCTCAACAGCCTTGCCCTTTCCAAACTATACAGCAGATGGCACTGTTCAATAACTTACTCATCCTCAGAAGCTGCTTTGCCTCTGAGCACAGGCTGTGTCAACACAGGTGAACTGAAACTGCAGGAGTCCTATGCCCTCACTTTGCTGGCCGAAATCTGTTTCAATGTGGGCTCCACCTGTGCAAAGTACTCCTTCATTTGACCCATTACTCCAGCCATCCCCAAGGCAGGTAAATGGCTGCCAGTTGCTGCTTCTCTCAAGGGTATTGGGAAGGGTTTTCCAACCCAGGGCTGAAGCACAGTCTCTGTCCATGTTTTCTCAGTCTCTTTTTTCCTTGTTGACCTGGGCCTTGAAGTGTCCTCCCCTGTCCCCCAGGTCTTCAAACAGTGGGAGTAAGTCTCACTGCTGGGAGAGATTTTATAGTCTGTGTCTATGGTGGGAGGGGTCCAGTCTGCTGAATCTTTTCCTTTCCCATATTGAGACTGAGTGAGGGGGAGGGGAAAGGACCAGCTGGTTGGGGACAGAAGATTCTTATCCAATGTTTCTTCTGTTTGTTCAATTCAGCATTTTCAGGGTCTTTGTCCAGTCTATATCCTCCTCCAGAATTTCAAGCAATTCAGAATTTTACTTTTTTTCATTGAGTCTCTGGAGAGATGTTTTCAGTAGTTGATGCAACTATTTTGATGGCATCACCCCAAAACAACAGAGTTTTAATAGTTAGATTTATATCTTTCTGTCTTATCCTTCAACTTGTACTTAAATTTCACTTCTCCTAAAGTGCATTATGATTTCATGAATCACACTCATACATTTACTTCTTATAATCAAATGCTTTCTTTTAGTGTTATCACAATTTTTTTTCTTATTTATTAAACTGGTATTGTGCTGACACCTTTCTAAGTACACTACTAATTAAGAAATGCAATTTTTGTACATTTTCATAAATTATGAGTATTAAAATTTAAAAATAATGATAGGAAATATTTATTTTTGTTATAAGATTGAGTTTGGATTGTTTTGCAATTAATTAATATATCCATGGTAGAACATAACCATATATGGATTCTGTAGGAAGACATTCTCATATGACTGTGAGGAGGAGCAACTCCTAATTCTGTAGGGCAGCTGCAAGCTGGGAAGCCTTATGAAGGTTTTTGATGAATTTCCCAGGATAAGGTGCCTGGCTGAAGTAGAAATGGAAATTCTCTCTTCTGACTCCTAAAATCATTATTTCTCACTTTAAAGCCTTAAATTAATATGAGATGTCTCACATTGTTGATGACAATCACCTCAGTTGCTTGTAGATGTAATCAGCCATATATGCAATCAACTTACTGATGATTTAAATCCATGAAATATCCTCATAGTAACAGTGAGGTCAGTGCTTGTTTAGTAAAACTGGACAACATTACCTGGCTGAGTTGACACAAGAACTTAACCATCACAATCATTTAATGCTGGAAGGCAAGAAGGTTGAATATCAATTTTATTTCTACTTTTAAATTGCTGAAAATGCTGAGAAAATTTGAGCATATTAAAAATAACAGAGAATAAAAACTCTGCTGAAAATTATATAATCATAGCAATGTCAATTAACACTCTCAAATCTAGCCATTATTTCACATTGATTTTTCATCAAAAATATTTTTCATTATTCATTAAACTCAGTTTGTTTGTCTTTTACTACTGCTGAAAGTCCAAAATTTGGAAATGACCTGTCTTTCAAAAAGAATTTTTAGCCAGCTTGATAATTTGCCCAATTGGCCCGGAGTCTCCCCTCCTCTCTCTATCCCAGACCTTTCCCAATGTGACTTTGTGTCTGTTCACTTCAAGTAATGGATTTAATTTCTCCACTCCTTGAACATTGGCTGCTCTTGGAATTTGCTTTGCTTAATGGAAGGTGATAATGTGCCGCTTCCAAACACTTGAGAGGCCTTAAACATTTCTCACACTATCATGTAATCATATAAACCTGTCATGTGAACAAACATGAAATAAACTAATAGAAAATAAGAGACCAATACCCCGGTCACTCTTTCCCCACATCATACCAGCTGACAACCAGCCAACAGACTAGTAAGACTTTCTAAACTGAGCTCATGCATATGAGCAAGCCAAGCCAAGATCAGCCAAGCCTGGTATATATTACCACAACTGCCCAGCAGACTCCTGCAAGAGTGAGAAATAGTAATTGGTTTTGTTTGTAGCTAAAATATTCTCAAGTGACATACTATGCAGTCATGAGGATCACTCACTTTCTTAAGTTTTGTAAAGGTTATCAAAGGCTTTTCTAGGATTTGTCATATGACAATTAAGGACTTTTGTTATTTTTCAACTTAGAGGCACCTTGTTTAAAAAATCCAATAGTGAATTTGAGAATATAAAAATATTGTTGATTCCATTGAACCTTGCAAATATAAACTTTTATAAAAATTGCAGTATCTTATTTTAACTACATTTTCATGAATAGCATAGCATAATGTTTCACACTTAGATAATTGAATTTATGTATAATGAGCATGAAATCAATTCCACTCAAATTTATTTTTTAATTTGAGTCAACATTTAAAAACACCTTACAACTCTTGAAGTCTAAAATAAATAGACACTCAAGTCAACTTTGGTGTGAGTGGATTGCCCAGATGATGTAAGCCATTACTGCAAACAATGAATTTTAGAGATGCTCTTATAGTTTTGCTATCATGGGACTCACTCCTTCAGGAGAGATATATCCTATGGCAATAATCTGGGGGTGTACTAATAAATAAAACAAAGGATGTTGAATACTATCATCACTGTATTATATATCACCACATATGCAAAAATATATGTCTAATACCATTCCTTTCCATGGAAAGTGTCTTAGTTTCCTGGCTGGTAAAACAAATACCATATGATGGGTTGGCTTAAACAACAGAAATCTATTCGCTCATGGTTTTAATGCTAAGAGAATCCAAAATCAAGACATCAGGAAGGCAACTACCTCTCTCCAAAGATTGCCACAATCTGGGGCTAGCAGTCAGCAATCCTTGGCCATTGACTTTTCTATTGGTTCCTCTTCTGTGTCCAGTTTCCTCTGCTCATAAGGACTTTAGCCATATTCAGTTAAGGCCCACATTCATTCAGTTTGGCCACACTTTATCTAATAACATCTTCAAAGTTCCTATTTACAAATGGATCCACCCACAGGGCAAGGGATGGTGACTTGAACATGCCTTTTTGGGGGGAATGTGATTCAATCTCCAATAGAAAGAAATGAGAGAAAATCAGGAATAAAGAAGTCATACCACGATTTGAAGTTATTTAATTAACGAAAACTTCATGATGACAACATTTGAAGGTGTCTTTTGTTTTGAGTTTATAAGTTAATTTTGTTTTTCAATGTTTTCTCATGATGCATTTCATCACAGTAGTACATGAATGGATAAGAAGAATAGCTTGAATTTTGTAAAGAAGAGGAATTGTAAAAGGTGCTATACAGGAAAGGTGAACCAAAAACACATCCTAACTTAAGGGCATTTTCAGATTAATGTTAGGAAAATACATATATAGTTGTTAAGAATTTGGATGTAGATTCACCTATACTAAATACATCCATATAAATCTTGAAATGATTGGTATATTTAGGGTACACAGAATGTAGTGTGAACACTTTTGGGTTAGGTAGATATTATTCAGCAAAGGACTAGACTTGGGAAAGATCTTTGAAGCATTACCATTCAATGGAATCTGATATTGTAAATTCCCACTAGAATGTATGTCATCCTGGCCCCCTTCTGTCCTTCTGCTCTTCATGAGGCTGCATGGGTGGTGAAAACCAGAACACAGTGGAGGGCCTCTTCCTACCAGTGATTTCCTGCATGATTCTAGGCAATTTACATATGCTTGTGCCTCAGCCATCTAATTTTAAAGGGGACATGAAAAAATATCTATCCGCTTATTCTTATAAAGAAGTGAGTTAATTCTTGTATTTAGAAAAGAATGTAGTACATAGGAAGTGCTCAGTCATGTGAGCAATTATTATTATTGTTATTACTATTTTTATTTCAATTAAAGCAGCTTATTATTTCCACACCTTTCTGGTATTTGGTGGAACTCTGCTGTGACTTCAGACACTATGTTATGCAGGAAGTTAGGGGATTTTGAATACAACACAGGCAACATTGTAGGACACATTTATACATTTCATAATGTATAAATGTGAATACTGGCTCACAGATGCAATACTCAGATGCAGCATACAATGCTCTTCAATTCAATGTGAATTCTGGAAAGAACTGTTTTGTAATACTATACAATATCTCAAGTTGGGATAGTTTTTTAATCCCCCTTTTATTTGCATAGATATAAATAATTGAGTTTTTCCCAATAGAGGGTTATTTTCTTGATATCTTGTTGCTATCCCACAGAGAGAAATGATTGTTTCAGAAAGCTTAAAGAACATGACCCCAAGGAAAAAGTAAAATACATAAAGCCTGCACATTTTCCATCATAGCATCTTCAGAAATGGGGGAAGCAATGTCTGTCCCACAGCTTGGTCATCAGGACTAAACTCTGACTATTTGAGAATGTATGTGAATGATATTTGGGGGGAGCTTGATGACAGTTTTCATGTTTTTCCCCATACAGCTACTTAAATATAGTCATATATGAGAAAGAGGGGTTGAATTAGAAGTTTTTTGGTACAAATCTTTATTTTATCTTTCTTTCAATTAAAGAATGTTTTAAGAAAAAAACATGTTTTGGGACACACATTCACAGAAACATTTTTCTCTTTGAGTATAGTTAAATACTCTAGATAGGAAATGGATACAATTGAATTTGCAGAATAAAGAATCCAGTAACAGCTATTAGTATGAGAAAGAAAACAGTATAAACACAATGCATTCTTATTATTATGTCTCTTACACTAACTCCACCCATGAAACCTGGAGTAGAAAGCACGGAGGTTCCCCTAACAGTCATCTTGATGGTGAAGGTAGCAGTAAGAGACCCTGAGGATTGTTCATGGAGACCCAGACATGTGAACAATCTCTGAAGTGGAAAGGAGAGGAATCATCTTGACCTTTGAAAAACATGCTGTGAAATGCCTTTTGATGGCAAAGGGTTTTCACACTTGGTACCATATTGACATTTTTGCCAGATCTTTCTTGATTTTGGGGGACTGTCTCTTTCATACACTGTAGGGTGTTTATCAGCATTGTGGCCTCTATCCACTAGATGCCAGAAGCACTTCACTCACTTTTGATTATAACCAAAAATGTCTCCAGATATTGCCAATGACCCTTGAGAAGTAAAGTCACTCCTCAGTGAGAACCTCTGCTTCATGGGTATGCAGTAGACCAATTTTTAACCTCTAATCTTGAAAACAGGAAAACAGTAGTCCAAAGTTATGTACTACTTTGAACTCAAGGAAAGTTAAATAACTCAGTTTTCCTGGTCAGGGAAAGAGAAAACCATATCATCAGAGTCACTCTTTGTTTTCAGGCAGGCATTTCTCTATGCATGTATCCTTGACCTCTTCTAAATCAGCTGAACTTTGGAGGAAAGTATGGTTTTGTTGGCTTCTATGACTTCTTCTAAATCAGCTGAACTTTGGGGGATAGTATGGTTTTGTTGGCTTCTAAACCATGTTCCTTTTCCAACATGATAATCTAGAAGATGCCTCTACAGATGTGTATATACTAACTAGGGTCAGGAAAGGAAAGGGTCATTATTCTACATTTGCATTCACTGTATTGTAGGACTAGAAGACATCTTCTGCTGATGAAATAAAATTGCTACCCTCCTTAGCATCCACCCTATGAATATTTACATTTCAAAAATTTTGTGAGGATTAAATATACAGTGCAATTTATGTATGCATGCATAATATTCTGCCTGTGAATTGTGGCTTAATAGTTTTTAACTTCCAATATTATCACAGTCATTTTCAGGTCACTAAAATTCTTCCAATTTATCATTTTAATAACTGCATAGTTTTCCATCATGTTTATGTGTCATAGTTTTGACCATTTTCCCTTTATTTGACACTTAGGTTACTTTTAATTTTTAATATCATAAATAATGCTGCAATGCAATGGTAGGCATTTTTGTTAATAATTTCCTATTTACATCTTTGATCAGTTCTGACAATAGATTGAATGTGCTGAGGTTAATTTGTCAAAATATATCTTTAAGGCTTCAGAGTCCTAGTTACAAGAGGGATCACAGTTATAGGAAGATATTTAAGAGTATCCAATTCTCTAAACTCTGGCCAACAGTGAAGAGCATAATCCACAAAATCACTTTGTTATTGTTTTATAAAAAAATTAGTATAAGGTATAAAAGCTATTTTCTAATATCTGCAGGTATCAGTAAAAATGGAACCTTGTGGTTTAGCAATTTTATATAATTATGTATCCTATCACTTCAATGGAAAACTCAGAGAAGGGCATTATGTATTATAAAAATTATTTTCTAGGATATCAGGTTTGGATAATATATTGAAACAAATAGGGGTAAATGGATTTGAAACCATCTAGCAATAAATCTAATTAAATAATGCTTTAACTTCTTTCTAATGATTCACTGTCAACCCTAAAGTGTGAAGAATTATATATCATTCTGTGAATGTTAACATATGTAATGTTTTTGTGTGATCTGTGAGCTAAACTGTGATCCTTGTGCATCTGTATTCTACCATCTCTGAACTCCTCCTAAACTTCAAAAAGCAATGCCCTCTATCTTGTTGCCAAAATTAACTTTTCTAATTAATTTCATGTTTGTTTTTAGGAAAGAGCAAAAACCAAATTTTGGATCCTAAGATGGAGAGTGACCTTTAGTTTATTTTTGTTCTTATTTATTCCAAACCCCAAATAAAGTGTGGACATGGAGAAGGGAAACTGCAGCACTGCATCAGATTTCATCCTCCAGGGATTTTCAGACCTCCCTGAGCTGAGCGTCTTCCTCTCCCTGGTGTTACTTCTCATCTATGGAGTCACAGTGATGGGCAACCTGGACATGAGCACAGTGATCCAGGTCAGCTCTCAGCTTCACACCCCCATGTACTTTTTCCTTAGTCACTTGTCCATTGTGGATTTTTGTTACTCCACCATTATTGTGCCTAAGATGCTAGCAAATATCTTAGTCAAGGAAAAAGCCATTTCCTTCTGGGGGTGTATGGTACAATTCTACTTATTTTGCACATGTGTGGTCACTGAGGTCACCCTTCTGGCTGTGATGGCCTATGACCACTTTGTGGCCATCTGCTACCCTCTGCTGTACATGGTTATCATGTCCCAGAAGCTCTGTTTGGGACTGGTATCTGTCTGCTATCTCTATTCAGCAGTGTGTTCTCTGATTCATATGTGTTTAGCTCTTGAGATCCCAGCATATATCTCAAATGTGGTTAACCACTTCTCTGAATTACCCTCTTTGTTCTCTCTTGCCTGCTCTGATGTGTCTGTGAAAGAACTGGTGGTGTACATTGTGACCACTTTCAATGAGATCATCACCATCATGATCATTCTCACCTCCTCTTTGTTTATCCTCATCACCATCCTGAGGATGCACTCTGCAGAGGGAAGGCACAAAGCCTTTTCCATCTTTGCCTCCCATTTCATGGCTATCAATGTCTTTCATGGAACAATCCTTTTCTTTTATTGCAGACCCAGTTCTGACTATAGTCTGGAAAGTGATAAAGTGGCCACAGTGTTCTATACTGTAGTCATTCCCATGCTGAATCCCCTGATCTACAGCCTGAGGAACAAGGATGTGAAGGCAGCTCTCAGGAAAATGGCAGGCTTCAAAATATCTTCTTGAGAATGAATGTTTTAATAGGACTCAATTTTCCAAACTGGAGGGTGATAGAGGGGTGAGTTTGTGGTGTTGCAGTGTAAGAGTGGAGAGAACAGTGAGGAGCTAGGTAGGTATGAAAGATTCTTTTTGATTCACATATTTTTGTACCTTTTCAACATCCAAGAGTAGGATGGAGCATATTTCAAAATGTTCATTCCATGTTTTGTTTATTTATTTATTTATTTATTTATTTATTTATTTATTTATTTATTTAATGTGCAATCTGTTTTATTTTAACTGGATATGGGAAATGGCACTGTTAACACATGGGCATTTAGTAAGCTGTAAATCCTTCATAAATCTAATGAATAACTCATGAGAATTATTCTTTGTTTTCATAGCTATTATGGAAACTATAATTCTTCTCAAAATTTCATTCTTGTCTATAAATATTTGTAATCATTGGCATAATCCTTGTATCAGTAGCAGCATTTCTGATAATTATCTCACTTTGTCTTTCACTTCTGGTCTTCATAATTACTCTATGACCTAACCATAGTGTATCAAGTTCCTCTTGTAGCTCATAAATGGACTTCCTAGCTGCTGCTCATATTCTTTGCAAGTGTCTGCTCTTGCTGAACTTTACTTTCTTCACCTTTTCTCAACATGCCTAAAGCACATCTCTTCACTCAGTCACAATTAATATGCTCCAACTGATGCTTTCATTATAGTTCCATTTTCTTTCATGGCAGTTTCTAAGTTACATTACATTTTTAAAAGATTCTCTCCTTCTACCTATAATGATGTGACAAATGCGGTGAGCTTGAGTTCATGTAACCATGGGTTTGTGTTTTGACCATGAGTTTTTCATTTGTTTAGTAATGTAAGCTCTCAAATACTCAGTTTCCTGATGTTTAAATATTGGATAATACTACCAACCTCACAGCATTATATTGAGATTATATTATGACATGTTTCCACATGACAGCTCACTGGAAGATGTCGTTTTAATTGAAGTCTTTGAGGCCTAAAGGTTATTTTTCTTTTGCTCTTTCACTACCATTAGCATATTATAGTCTTTCTTCATTTTTAAGTTATTAAATGGATGAATGAACACTGGTGATTAAGTGAGATGCATATTAGACTTAATATATGAACTTAGAGCACCATGTGGAGTTTCAAGAATTGTGAATTAGTTTAAAATTTTCCCACAATGTCATGAATATTATATCATTTACAGTCCATTCACAAAAAACAACAGCAAAATAATACCTAGAAGTACTTAATACATGAAATTTTAGTGTTGGAAGGCTGAAAGAACAGAAAGGGATACTATGTATTAAATTAAGGATTATTAACTTCAGGAAACTGCTATTATACTTGATATTGAGAGATAACAGGGAAGTGGTATTGTTACCAGAATCTCAGCTTGGAGGAAGCTCTCCATTCACCTGCTAAGTTCTTGAGAAAGGGAAGTGTTTCTCAGGGTGTCTGAACTCTGAGGATAGCTTAGGCCCCAGCAGTGTTCTCACCTTTGGTGGCATATGCAACAGGGACTTGAACACCAGAGTCTGCTGCTCCAACCTCTGAAGAAAGTAGTGAAATGATGAGAAGCCATTATCCAGTGCCAAGTGTCTCTTTCTGCTGGAGTCACATAAATAGTTACTGGGAAAACAAAAAGGAATTCACTTCTCCTCTCCTCTCCACATGTTTCCAATCCTCCCTTTCTCTTTCCTTCTTCCTCCACTTCCAGTTCCTCCACATAGCAGAAACTAACAGGAAGACAGATAGCAATATGTGTGGGGAATGCACTGTGGGGAGTACCTGAAACATCATCACACCAACAGAACGGAAAGGAAAATGGAGATGAGACTAGAAGCAACAAATACAACTTCTGAGGGACTTCTAATCTACTATGCAAGGAAGAGACTCTTTTTTACCTCTTCTCAACTTCCCTAGAGTAAATAAATCTCTCTAGAACTGAACACTTAAGTGAACATCAAGACTCTTCAGTCTTTACTTCATTCTATTAATCATAGATGCAGATGATTCTTTGTAACATCTCTAAACTAAATGTGACTGGGAGGTGGTAGTGTTAGTGATGTTTACCCTTTAAGATCTCGGTAAGTGAAGTTCCATGGTTCCATTTCAAACAGTAAATCTATTGCTTTCCCCACAATTTCTATAAAATAAGCAGATCCTTGTGCATTTCCTGGGCTGTTTATAGCCATAGTTACTAAGATGAGGTTCTGCTTGTTTGAAAGGGAATTTTAGTCACTAATAGAAGGTTTTCTTAGCATCTAGTGGCTTTGGTGATTTGATAGAATTGAAAGGATGATTCAGCATTAGGTAGAGTTTGAGGGAGAGACATACATGACTGATCCATAGGGATGTATCTGTAAATTTTAACTTTCTCTTTCCATGTCTATGGTTAAATAAAGTGATATAGTCAAAATGCATAAATCACAAAGAAAAATATATAAAGACACATTATCATTATAATAATATATTTGGGATAAAACAGGGCTTCAGAAAACATTCTAATGCTGATTTTATCTAAGAGAATTGATTACTTAGGTGTCAACCTGAAAATTAGGGACAGGACAAATAAATAAAAGGAGTGAAATTTCACAAATGGAGTCATTTCATTTTCAATGATATTTTAAATTATTTTCTGTGAGTTTTTTTTTCAAGCATCTTGGCATATTTCCACTCGATATTAATGTTTTCATGATTTACAATATATTTTATATTTAGGAACACTATCTCCTAAATAACATTTTTGAAAAACTAAAACAATTTGGTATTTTTTAATTTAATATTACATTTTAGGCATGCTTCTCAGTGCATTGTTTACTTTTTCATGTATTTATTTTCTTTTTTTTTTTGCAATTTAAAGAATAAAAGCAGTAAAAATAAATTGAGCTATATTCTACATTTTATCTTGAATTTGTATATTTTTCTTTAAATCTTAAACTTTCATGTCTGAAATTTATTGGCTTTTCTGTGATCTGTATATAACTTAATGAATGATTGCTTACAAATTAATTGTCTAATTCCTCTTCCCATATTGTATAGTAAATTTCACAACATTACTTATTGAAAATCCTTTCTTTCTATGTTGGTTTGTGATATATTCTTTAAAATATAAAACTTTCTTAAACAAACTATGTTCTTAGCATTGATTCTCCCAGGACCTTTGTAATATCACACATCTCCCACCTTATTTTCTTTTATAAAGAGAAAAGATATATATTTTATAATGCCATTTAACACTCAAACCACAAAATTTTCTGTACCAGAAACATTAAATATATTGATATACAAGACAAGAAAACATACCTTCTCTCTCTTATTAGTCTCTGTCATATTGTTACATGAACAGAACTGTATTGTGCCTCTAGCTGGATATAATAATTGTTGGTAGAAGGAGGTCATTTACAAACTAGGAAATATTAAATGTCACCCTGAATGGGAACACATTGCAGAGTTCCTTGCAAATGTTTTTCTATAAGAGTTCATCTTATTCATTATTCATGTTCAAAGAAGTCAATTATTTCAACCATATCGACATTTGCTGATCAAAAATTCACTTTTTTAAAAAATCAATAAGCAGCAAAAAGTGATGTTCCATTCAAAAACTGACTTAAATTTTTCAATATGAAACCTGTTTAAGAACTTGGGAAACAGATGACAGGGTTAAAATGATCCATATTCTGAAGTTTTGTTCCTGTCCACCCAGTTGTTTAATTCTTTTGGAATCATTTTAATGCTATTGGTATTACAATCAGAACCATCTTTACAAATATAGGAATTAGAAGTTGTTCAGGATATTTTAGGCCTAGAGAAAACCACACTGTAAACACCTGAAGTCAGTATAAACATACCTCATTTTATTGCACTTTGCTTTATTATGCTTAGCAAATATTGCATGTTTTTACAAATTCAAGGTTTGTGACAACCTTGCATTGAGGAAGTCTATCTGAATCATTTTTCCAACAGCATGTGCTCACTTCAGGTCTCTGTGTCACATTTTAATAAGTGTAAGTACATTGTTTTTTAGACATAATGCTATCCCAAACTTAGACTACAGTGTAGTGTAAACATAAGTTCAGTAAAGACTAGGAAACCCAAACATTTGAGTGACTCACTTGTTGACCATCACAGTGATCTGGAACCAAACCCACCATACCTCTGATTTATGCCTGTAGAATCAATATCGGCTTTGAAGGTTTTTATTTTTTATTTGTTTGTTTATTTTTATTTTTTGTTCCATAAGGAATAATATTTAGCCAAAGGATATACAAAAGAAGAAGAAGAAGGAGGAGGAGAAGGAGAAGGAGAAGGAGAAGGAGAAGGAGAAGAAGAAGAAGAAGAAGAAGAAGAAGAAGAAGAAGAAGAAGAAGAAGAAGAAGAAGAAGAAGAAGAAGAAGAAGAAGAAGAAGAAGAAGAAGAAGAAGAAGAAGAAAACTGCAGGTTCTATTACAAGTTTTGTCTGTGTCACTAGCTATGATTCTAGACAAAGCCACCTAAACCCTGTGGTCACAAATTCATCAACATTTATTTTAAAAGACATGACACTGGAAAGAATAAATCTCAATTCATTTTCCAATTATTCCTTAGCAAACCCACAAATATCCTAATTAGACAGATGGGGGCACTGGGTCCAAAATCAGGAACACTATATCTGAGATGCTTCTAGCTGTGCCTACTTCTTCTCTATGTCCATTACAATTTCATAGTTAAATTATTATAAAAATTCAATATTATTAAACATACAATAAATAAACTGTGTTAAATAAGCTATGGCATAAAGATATTTTTTACTTCAGTTAGAAAATAGATCTAATCTCAGAAACGTATTATAGATGAGCATATATCTTAATATTGATGAAATATGGTATGACATCAGATCTGTCAAGAAAAAGAAGAACTATTGTGCCCATATTTTATTATACATTTTAAAGTGAATTTTCATAGCTCACTCAAAGTATGAATACTTTTCAATTCATGATTATTTGATTCTTACACCAAAGATGGGAGACCAGTATAGTATCAAAAATTATTGGAAGACTGGAAGATAAGACTGGAGACCCAGGCTCGGTGGCAGCAATAAATACATAAACTTGAAAAATGGACATGTTCTTACTTCAAGCAGGAAGAGCATTACACTTACCTCAAATGTTTTAGATAAAGAAAATAAGGCTAAAAGTTATGTTTCAATAAATCTTAATCTTAACATCCACTCTTGGATAGACAGAAATGGGTGAGGAGAATACAGAAGTGAAAGAGAAAT
This sequence comes from Choloepus didactylus, assembly GCF_015220235.1. Classification (NCBI taxonomy): domain Eukaryota; kingdom Metazoa; phylum Chordata; class Mammalia; order Pilosa; family Megalonychidae; genus Choloepus; species Choloepus didactylus. The sequence continues at coordinate 52,775,335 of NC_051327.1, forward strand.
AGTTTGTGATCTCCAGAACCCACATACTACTTGGAGAGAAAGCCACAAAATTGTATACACAGATGTCCGTAACCCACTCTGGTCTGAGAACTAAATAAAGACTGGATGATGAACAGAAATTGTGATTATCAAAGAATATGAACTTGGTCTGGAGGAGTCAGAGTTCACATCCAACAGTCTTTTTTTAAAAATTATTTTTGTCTTTGTATCTCAAACTCAGTAACATTTATCATTTCAATACATTTTATTTTGGTCATTTTCCATATGGTAAACATTTGTACAAAATTGCAGCCATTGTATAGATAACCATATTACATCCTTCTTTTTTTTCACTTAATCTTAACTAATTTTTTCATGTTGTTAATCATAATTATATTTCCATTATTTTACATCACAGCAATTTTTGATGGATGAATTCACCAAGGTTGATCAGACATTTCACAAATGTGCAGATGTAGAATTGGGCATTGATTTGTGTGCCCCACAAAGCATGTTCAAGCCTCAATCTGCATTCCCATGGGTTTGTAACCATTTTTAAATAGTATCTTTGTATTTGTCATGTTATGTCAGGATTTGAACTCATTTGTGAATAACATTTTCAAAGATCCTATTTCTGTGTGGCCAAACTTTATAAGAGTGGGCCTTAAATTCTAGGACTGGAGGCCCTATGAATAGAGAAAATTCAGATCAGAGGTGTCAGAAGAAACCAGGAGAAGGCACAAAACCTCCCTGTGATGGAGGACTGCCATACCAGGATGCTACAGACTCCAAGAAAAAGTGTGGCTTGTTGATATCATTATGTTGGACTTCTAGTTTTCAAAACCATGTGTATTAGTTTCCTTGTGGCCAAAACAAAATTAGCTCACTATTTTGAGGCTAGGAGAAGTCCAAATTAGGTGTCAGCAAGGTGATACTTTTTTCTCTAACACTGTGGCCTTCTGGGATTGACTGCCAGGGAATGTGGTTCTTTAGCGTCTCCATCACATGGCAATGCTCATGGCAATGTCTTCTTCTTTCTCTTCTGGGTTCTGTTTAACTCCAGCTTCTGGCTGTTCCCCATGACTTTCTCTCTCTGTGGCTGAATTTCATTCTGCCTAAGCAGGATTTCATGATTCCTGATTAAAACCCTACCTGATTCACTGACACATACCTGAAATGAAGTGTAATATTGAAGAGATCATTTTTACAGTGGGTCCAGGCCATCAGAATGGGGAACAAGCCCAGGTACATATCTGAACTGGGGCAGACAATTCAATCTACCACACTGTGACAAAACAAATTCCTGTTGTTTAGGTCAATCAGTGTGTAGTATTGGACACATTTTTGATATTTGTGAACCAGAAAATTTACAGAAAAATAGAAATGAATAAGGATAGTAAAGAAGCATGTGGATGCCATTTGCAGGAACTTGGACAAGGACTTGTATAACTCAAATTTACATACTGGGGAATGATTTGCTTATGACAGTTTTCACTTATTTAATTTGATATACACTTATTAAATTTACTTATTTTTGAAATAAGTAATACATTCACACTATCTACTCTCTCTCCTTTCCAGTATATCCTTTCAGTAATATACAAAATTTCCAGTATATTTATGCATATTCAAACAAATATATAAGTTAATTTCCTTTGTAAATAGCTATTTTAGTGGCAGTGTAAATGGGAAGATATGAGGAAAAGTCTATAAGCAGGAAGACCAATTTTGGAGGCTATTGAATAGTATAGGTGTGAAATAGTTAACATAGGATCAAAGGAAACATCAATGGTAAAAGAGAAAATAGAATCAAGAACTTGGACATATGGGTGTTTAAGGGAATGCAGAAACTTGGATGACTTGGTGAAAACTATATGATAAGTCAAAAGCAAAGATGAGATAGTGCTATCAATAGAAGACAATCTATGTGTTTATCAGGGATCTAAGATGTTGGCAATAGCAACAGAAACCCTAATAATACTGGCTTAAGCCCAAGACAAATCAAATTCCCAATGTTTGTCATACTATTATAAATATTCATGAATAAAGTCTTTGCACCTAACACCCTCAGCAAAAAGATAACTAAGTAACAGAAGGACATGAAAGTGAGATCTTTCCATGACCCCAGTGTTAATAGTGTCCCCAAAGGTGTGGCTATACCTGGCAGAGGCCAGGAACATGGAAGAAACTTAAGCAATATTTTTGAGTAAATTAAAAAGAATTACTTCTGGTAAGATTCCTTATTATACAAAAATTTTTGGAGAGTATAGTAAGATCATCGAGTACAAGGAGAAGACTTTTAAACCTTTAGCTAATTTCATCTAAAATGTTTCTAACACTGCTGTTGCCTTCCTTCTGTGTTTCCAAGAAACCTGGGCCTCTGGACAATAAGACCTTTCTCTAAGGTCCTAGTTCCATAGGAATTGGAAGTACATATAAGAATCTTAGCATCTCCCCAAACACTCTTCAGGATCAAGAAGTGAGTTGCCTTTTGTTTTCAGATTCTCAGAAAATATGGATATTTGTTGAATAGGAAGCAGACTTTCTACTGAACTTTGTTTAGAGGACCTGGCTTATCTTAGCTCCTCAAATGCAGTGTCCTGAACAATTGTTTATTGGGAGTAGGAGACATAAAATGAACCTGATATGAGAGTTTTCAGCAGTATATGTCTTTCTGCTTCTGTGAATTTTTGGAAGAGTTTTACAAGGGAGAATGCAGAGGCTTTAAAAAAAAATCACTTGAAAGGAACAAAAAGAGCCTTTTGGAGAAACAAAATAGAAAGAACCAGCTCTAAATAATATTTTAGAGCATGGAAAAAAATGTTTTCTCATTAGGGTAAAAAGGAAAAAAATAAGGAAGGAAACATTTGATACCACATTTTGTAAATTCTTGCCAAGTTATTTCTTTGAAGCAATATAAAATGTGCTTATTTTTCATTTTACCCTTACAAAAATAGTCATTTTTCCAGAATGTTTTTTTAATTCAGTTTTATTGAGATATATTCAAATACCATACAATCATCCATAGTATGCAATCAACTGTTCACAGTACCATCATATAGCTGTGCATTCATCACCCCAATCTATTTTTGAACATTTTCCTTATACTAGAAAGAATCAGAATAAGAATAAGAAATAAAAATTAAAAAGAACACCCAAATCATCCCCCCATCCCACCCTATTTTTCATTTAGTTTTTGACCCCATTTGTCTACTCATCCATCCATACACTAGATAAAGGGAGTGTGATCCATAAGGTTTTCACAATCACACTGTCACCCCTTGTAATCTACATTGCTATACAATTGTCTTCAAGAGTCAAGGCTACTGGGTTGGAGTTTGGTAGTTTCAGGTATTTACTTCTAGATATTCCAATACATTAGAATCTAAAAAGTGTTATCTGTATAGTGTGTCAGAATGTCCACCAGAGTGACTTCTCAGCTCCATTTGAAATCTCTCAACCACTGAAGCTTTACTGTTTTACTTCACATCCCCCTTTTGGTCAAGAAGATGTTCTCAACCCCATGATGCTGGGTCCAGATTCATCTCTGGGAGTCATATCCTGCATTGCCAGGGAGGTTTACACCCCTGGGAGTCAGGTCCCACATAGGGAGGAGGACAGTGAGATCACCTGCCAAGGTGGCTTATTTAGAGAGAGAGGGCCACATCTGAGCAACAAAGAGGCACTCAGGGGGAGACTCTTACGCACACTTGTAAGCAGGTTTAGCCTCTCCTTTGCAGTAACAAGCTTCATAGGGGAAAGCCCCAAGACAGATGGCTGAGCATGACTAGCTGTCAGCCCCCAGTGTTTGTGAGAACATCAGCAACAATCCAGGTGAGGAAGTCCAGCACCTTCACATCCTCCCCCAACTCCTTAGGGGGACCCCAAATATATATTTTTATTGTGCACCAAAATTACTTCAGGATGTGTTGCTATTTCACTCTAACCTATACAGACCTACCATATCTAGCTTCCTATTCAAAGTTCTATGTATTTATGGTGTTTTAACAAACTGACTGTAGAAGTTACATTGTTTAGAAAATATACATCCTACACCAAATAAACATTTCTTCCCTTGGTCTCCCATGAAAGTTGAAGTTTTAACACACAGTCAGTTTCAATCTTCAACCTTTGGCCTGATTTGCCCTAGTCTTAACCAGATCTTCTTTCATTCATATCTCTAATTGAAGTCTGGGCTCTTTTTCAGCTTTTTTTTTTAACAGTTACTGTATGCATTAATACTGACATTCATATCTGCTGAGCTCTAGCTCTGAGTTTTAGGTGTCACACAGATACCCAATGTTCCAGAGACCAATCATGTTATACATCGAGGGATCAACATCGCAGAGTTTGGAGATAGCCATCATAATTTAGGAACATATTTGACTGCTGTAAGAGCTTACAATCTAGGGACAATTACAATAATCATTTCCCTGTTAGGCTGTGCTCTAAGATTCAACTCTGGGTTTACACATTGTAGTTAGTCCATATCAGTGAGGCATCATAGTGTTTGCCTTTGTTTCTGGCATACTTCACTCAAAATGCTGTCTACAGGATCCATTCATCTCCTTGCATGTCTCACAACTCCATTACTTTTTGTAGTTGCTCAATATTCCATTTCATGCATACACCACAGTTCACCATTCTGTTCCTCAGTCAGTATAGCCTCCACCCACTGCAAATCATGACTACTGCCTCCATAAACACCAGTGTGCAAATGCCCATTCATTTCTCTGCTCTCAGATCTTCTAAGTGCATACCCCATAATGAGGTTGCAGGACCATATGGCCCCCACATGCTTAGCTTCTTGTGGAGCCACCACAGTGATCTCCAGAAAGGCTACACCATTCTGCCTCCTCATCAACAGTAAATAGGTACATCCATCTCTCCATGTTTTCTCCAGCACTTTTACCCCTATTTATATTTTTCCTACAATTTTATAGAGATATATTCATCTAATATGTTTTAACTTAATTTGAAATTTCATTAAGAAAGATATTTATCTTACTGTGGCCTATGGTGTAAAGTAACAGAAGAGTTATATTAATCTTGATTGCAATAATAATGGATAATCCATCTTGGAATAGTAAATCCTTCATTTGTCTTCTAACTTGGCAAAAGGTGATTACATTTTGTAAAGGAAGAGACAAAATCATCTCATTTAGTATTCTGAGGAAATGGAGATCTATATGGCTTAAATGCTTTGACCAATATTTTAAAATTAGTAGGTGAGATAAAAAAGACAATAATTTGGGACTTCAACCACACACACAAAAATGCTTTTTCAATATTCTTCCCTTCTCTAATCTTATTTTCAAATTACCTCTGGTACTCCCCATAGCTCCTATGTAAAGCATAACTTATATCAGTATTTTTCACCATAAGTTTAAATTGGAAAAAAAAAGTAGCTGTATCCCCAGTATATACCATAGCTATCTTATATCCATCATGATTCATTTGAAATACATGGATCATCATACTATATCTCAATTCTTTTTGTACCTGAACTCATATGTGGATCCAACTTATGACCCAGAACTATATCCTTTATTAATTACACTAGCATATTCCTTTGCAGCAATGGTGAAAAATATATAAATTTCCTTTTCTTTCCTATGATAATAAATCTCTATGTGTTTTTTGTCCTTATTGAATTATTATTTGAACTATCATATTATACTGCTATTCAAAACTTAATTATATTACAAATTTTGGTTAAATTTACAGAGAAACTAAAAAAAAAAATGCTATTCCATCATCCCTTGATGATATTAATGGGGCAGGTTGATTTTTTTCTTTAATTCAAGTAGTCCTGTTATCCATGAACAAATTTATTTTTGCCAGAATAATACAGGTTACGCATCCTTAAAGTTGATTGCATTGAAACAAAGATTTGAATAGAATTATGTTGCCACTTTTTAAATAGAAGTGTCAATTTTTTAACATGGTCCACATAATATGTTAACATTTTCATAGTCATTTCTCATCATTGAATATTTCAATAATTAATTAAATATGATTATGCCCTTTATCCTTTTTCATTAAAGGGAAATCTGGCAATCTCCTATCCTTCAAATGGAATTTTTATCCAAACACTGAAGTGCTAATATTAGCTAACATTATGACACAGAACTATATCCTTCATTAATTACACTAGCATATTCCTTTGTAGCATAAGCAAAAAAATGTACATAAATATCCTTTTGTTTTCTATGGTAATAAATCTTCATGTGATTTTTGTTTTCATTGAATTGTTATTTCAACTATCATATTTAGAGGCATTCACTGTCTTAGTTTCTGAGAAGTTTATACAAAAAGGGCATTAGTGCAAATTATTAAATGATAATTAAAAATGTTAAAATTTAATTTACTTGAATCTTCTTTAAAAAATATAAAAGGACTGCTGACTTCAATTTAGGAGGCAGAAATCTAGAAAGATATTTGCTACCACTCTTACAACACATAAAGCTATTCTGCAAAATCATGAATTTTCAGGGACCTATCAGATAACTGAGGACACTGGGAAAACATCCAACACAGGCCTTGAATAAACAATAGTAGTGTCTACTTCTAGGAGAGGAAGAAGAATCTGGAGAGATGTCCTCTCTGAGGTGCAAATGCAAATGGAAAAGGGTAAGTTTATGGTGCATTAGACATTTTGAATATTTTACAAACTGGAGAGTGTCTTGGAACAAGATCTCCAAATTTAGTGACATATTTTGACCTAAAAGTAATATATATGAGAAAAAGAAATGCAAAAAGCCTAGCCATGAACTTAAGGCACATTAACTGAACAATTCAAAAGTTAAAAAAGAGGCTCATGCACAACAATTTTCCAAGTTTGTTTTGTTCCACATGTTTTTACCCATGGGGGTTATCACCACATATAAGTTGGTTAAAACTTTTCCTTTTTCATAAGTTGCAAAATGGAAGGTGCATAGGAGAACCAGAATATTCATTCTCTTTGCAAATCAATTTTAGGAGCATGTTATATGATAGTTGAGAATATGTAAACTTCTTTACTTGAAACTACTTTTTGTTGATGTACACCTTGAAAAGACTTTGAATATACACAGTGATAAACAAACATAAATTAAACCATTGTGACCCAGATTGACATTGTAAAGAAGAGATCACCTAGAACATATTTATGAGGTGGTCTTATTTAATATCTGCCAACATTGGACATTGATTAGAGAAAATGCAGCCCTAGCACTGGATCCAGGTCATGTTGGTGGGAAAACTGGAAAGCAGTATGATGCTTTGACTTTGACTTTGGCTGAATTATACTTCCCTGTGCCTCAGTCATCTCTGATAGGAGGGTAAACAAAGAGCTGATATCTTGTTTAGATACAATTATAATTAACTACTTCATCTTGTATAATACTTTGGATCTGTTGCTTTTTGTGGCTTATTTTGTTTTTAGAGCAAGCATGTAAGAGGAACATGCAGGCACTCTTGCAAACAAAAGAAAGCTCAGAAGCAAGAGGCCCTGGCAATGTGGGGCCATTTTCTTCTATAGATTAGCTTTACTCACTCCTCCTACCCCTTCCTTCTTGGGGGCTCTTTCTCCTACCCTCCCTTCTCTCCAGGGTGGTGCCTGGTGGTAGGTAGTTCATTTGGGTGGGTTGTCTGCTGCTGGGTGTTCTGTGTAGATGGGTAGCCCCCAGGCAGATTGTCTGTCCAGGACAGGCCCTCCTTACCTTAACTGTCCTTAGTCTAGGGCTCTTTTACAGTTCCTTCTCTCCCCTCTCTTCCTGTTGTAGCCTGCCTCAATTTCCCCCTCACAGAGTTTTAGCCACTTAATCTTAAGGGTTCCTGAGGGATGATGCTCTGTCTTCTGCTGATGTTTCTTGCTTGTCAGGGGATGTAGGCCCTACCTGAGAGGTTGTAGAACTTTCTGGCTATCTCATTTAAGTTGGGAGGGACGGAGTCTGGAGGGGTGATTGGAGCAGCTGAAAATCCTCATATTAGTATTATTTGGTGTGAAAGGCTTCTAGTCTGGAAGAAATAAACTTGGTGAGAAATTTAAAGATGCAAGGGCCAATCAATAGCAAGAGGAGGATAGAAGTGAGTGGGCCTAGGAGAGGCATTAACCAAAAGAAACTAGGGGAAAGGGAAGGCAATGACTGTCCTTTAGGTCTAAGAGTATATCCTAGCTGGGCAGCTCATTCCTGCTCAACTGAGGAATAAGAGGGTGAATGTGGCAAGTGAAGGGATGCAAGAATAAGGCTTAAAAGGGGCTCAATTGATCAGGCCATGATTTTATCTGCCATGTTGGGCCAGTTATTTCCTCAAGAGATGTTAGCATTAATTTTTGTGTCCAGGGCAATGAATCACAGCTATTTCTGTCAGTAGGAGCATGACATTTAAGGGATTGAGTATCTCTTGGTGGTATTTAATTAGGAGAAAGCCTTGCTATTTATATACTGCTGCTTGATCATGCAGGATTAGGAAGGCATTGGCTTTTCCCTTGACCTAGTTCTAGAGCTCAGGTGAGGGCAATTAGTTTTGTTTTTTGAGCTGAAGTCCCTGGGGGCAGGGCTTTGGCTTCACTCTAGTTTGGCTGACTACCACATACTTTGTGTGCCAGTTTGGATGTATTATGTCCACCAAAACTCCATGTTCTTTGATGCAATCTTGTGTGGGCAGACATATTAGTGTTGATTAGGTTGGAACCTTCTGACTGAGTGTTTCCACGGAGATGTGACTCACCCAACTCTGACACCTTTGATTAGGGTGTGACCGCTTGATTGAATGTTTCCATGGAAATGTGGCCCCACTCATTTAAGGTGTGTCTTGATTAGTTCACTGGCATCCTATAAAAAGAGCAGCTAAGAGTAACATTTTAGAGAGCAACTGAGAGTAATATTTTGAAGAAGAGAACACTTTGAAGAACACATTTTGAAACAAAACCTGGGAGCAAGCAGACAACAGCCACATGCCTTACATGCTAACAGAGGTTTTCCAGATGCCAATGGCCATCCTTCATTAAAGGTACCCTGTTGTTAAGGACTTACCTTGGATACTTTATGGTCTTAAGACTGTAACTTCATAACCAAATACACCCCCTTTATAAAAGTCAATCCATTTCTGGTATTTTACAAAAAGGCAGCATTAGCAAACCAGAAGAGATTTTGGTACCAGAAGTGTGGTGCTGCTGAGTTCACAATTACCAAACATGTTGGAATGGCTTTTTAAATGGACAAGGGGAAGATTCTGGGAGACTTGTGAGGAGCTTGATAGAAAAGATGTAGATTGCTTTGAAGACACTATTGATAGAAATATGGACTCTAAAGATACTTCTGATGAGAGCTTGTGCAGAAATGATGAATGTGTCACTGCCAACTGTAATAAAGGAGATCCTTGTTTTAAAGCAGCAGAAAATTTGGCAAAATTGTGTCCTGGTTTCAGATGGAAGGCAGAATTAGGAAACAATTAGCTGGGATACTTAGCTGAAGAGATTTCAAAACTATCAAGAGTGTGGCCTGGCTTCTCCTTGCAGCTTACAGTAAAATGTCAGAGGAGAGAGATAAACTTAGAACTGAAATCTTGGGTTCAAAGAAAGCAGAAACTGATGGCTTGGAAAATTCTGGGCTTCCAAAAAGTGGAACTCCAGAAACTACAGCCCCACAGGAGGATCTAACCAAACTTAGAACCCGACTACCATTTCAGTACAAGCCAAGATTGGGATGTAGTTATCCAGAAAGAATTTGTGGAAAGTCCTATTGTCTGACAGTTTTGACCCCTGCATGCTTCATGCCAAGCCAATGAGATTTTTGCAAGGTCTGTATATACAAAGCCACTACCAGTCTGGGCTGGAGGGATAAGAGAAGGAAAAAATTGAAGGATAAATTCTTCAAAGACAGAGTCATGGAGATTGAGGTCTGGAGTCAAGGAGTCCCAGGCTGGGAGAGTGGAGCAGCCCATGCACTTGTAAAGGGTGAGTTTGCACCAGAGGCAGAGTGTGGGCCTTCTGCCTCCATGTTCAGGAAGAATGCTGCCACCCCAGGCCCCAGAGTGGGTGGAGAAAATTCCCTGGGAATTGGAGAGAACCTAGCTGCACCCCACTGTTCAGAGAGGGAGAGTCTTTGCCGTAGAGATGCAGAGTCAGTGTGGCACCCCAATGTTGAGGAGGGTAGGGCTGAAAAGAAGGTGGTCTCCTGAATGTATGGATATGTTGGAGTACTTACCCCAGCATTTGTAGAGAAAATGGCTGCCATGAAGGCACTTGGAAAGGGTTGGACTCCCACTTTCTCAAGCCCCAAGGATACAATGACTTTCTATAAATTACTCTCAGACTTTGAAATCTAATGGAGTTTGCCCTGTGTGTTTTAGGAATTGTTTCGGTCTTGTGAAACCTGTTTTCCTTACTGTTTCTCCTTATGACAATGGGAATGCTTACCCTATTACTGTCCCTCCTTTATATATTGGAAGTACATAACTTGTTCTAAGTTTTACATGTCCACAGTCAGAGGGGAATTTTGCTTTAGGATAGACAACACCTGTAACCAATTTTGATGAGATCTTGAACTTAACTTTTGTTACTGAAATGATACTGTGATAGGATGAATATATTGTATTCAGAAAGATCATGCAATTTTGGGGGTCCAGGGGGTGGAATATACCAGTTTGGATGTATTATGTCCCCCAAAACTTCATTTTCTTTGATGCAGTCTTCTGTGGGCAGACATACCAGTGTTGATTAGGTTGGAACATTCTGATTGAATGGAAATGTGACCCACCCAACTGTGACACCTTTGATTAGGGTATGATCTCTTGAGATGCTGAGAGAAGTTCAGAGAGACAAAAGCCCAGTGACATTTTGGAGAAAGCCATTTTGAAACCAGAGCCTGGGAACAAAGGACAGCAGATGCCAGCTATGTGCTTTTCCAGCTGACAGAGGTGTTCTGGACTCCATTGGCCTTTCTTCAGTGAAGGCATCCTCTTGTTATTGACTGTGTTTGGACACTTTTATGGCCTTAGAACTATAAATTTGTAACCTAATAAATCCCATTTATAAAAGCTGACCCATTTCTAGTACTTTGCATAATGGCAGCATTAGCAAATCAGAATATTTGGTTTTTAAATTCTTCCAAAAATTTTGATGGATCCTCTGAGAACTTCCCTGTTTCTTACATTGTGCCAGATCAGCCACAGAAAAAGGAACATGAATGTTGATGTTTCCTGTGTCACCATTTGCTACTTCCTAAATGGGAGACATAACATCATCTTCCCCTTTTTCCTCCTTTGGGTGGTATGGAGCCCCATGTGAATATGGGCTGCCAAGCTAGGATAGGGTGGAGGTAGAGAGGGTGCTGAGGGGGCTGGGGTCTCAACCCTGGGTCTAGAGACACTTAAGGTTCTGGGACAGGATTTTAGTTTGGAAGGCTACTTAAAAGAGGGTCATCTGAAATATGTGTCCTTCTATGAAGAAACGTCATGAGGAGGAATTTCCTGACAGTCCTCCTCGGCATAATATAATTTGCAAGAGCACTTTATGTATTTATCCTAATATAAGGCCAGAAAAAGCTGTACATAAGGAATTTGTTGCTACTTTCCTTCTTTTTTACAATATAAATCTAATTGTAAAATAGTGTTATAACTGATGTCCATTCATGGGCAAATGTTGGCCATCCTTCAGGCTATGTTGCTTTTTCCCTTCTAGTTCTGTGGTGGGAAGATCATTCCAATTTCATAGCAGGCAGCGCAGTGGACTGTCAGCCAGTGTACTGGAAGCATCACCAGTTTTTAAGGAAGTAGACAGGAAAAAGGCAGATTTCCATACTGGTGCCCAGTGTCCCAGTTTGCTGGTTTGCCATTCTGAGCACTGATCCCTTGGTAACATGGAATCAGGGTCCCTATCACCAGGCATCCCTGGCAACCTTTGAGACTCAGGAGATGGATGGTCCAGCACCATCCTGACACTGGTGAGCTGACCCACTCATTTTCCTGGATGTCTGTGCTTTTAACTTACTGCCTAGATTATTCCCTAAAAGAACAGAAAGGATTTGCCACAAAGAAACTCTAGGGAGGGAAACTCCTGGGTACCAGCCCCAGGTGTTTTCATGATTTGGCTAGAGGAAAGGAGAATGCCACAAAGATATCAGGCTCCTTTTAAGGGGGAATGTTCTGGAAAAGGTCCCACATACACAATAAAATATGCCTTAGGACAGTTTTCAGGCAATCAGCAGGGTGTTGATATGGACATACTAGAGAACAGGGCCAGGAGTTAGGGGCCCCCAACCCACTGCAGCACAGATATTTCTCAAGAAAATGAATATACACCCAACAGCCTCCTCTCACCAGCCAGTGGTTTCCCTGTGCCCTGGGTGGGATTCTAAAGAGGGCTAATAGCAGAACACATTGGGACTTGAGACATTTTACCAGATGAGAAATGGAATGACCCAGAGAAAAAAGTAAGAAGCTGGTCATGCAGTCAGTACTCCAAGTGAGCAGAGGGGAGGAGGGCCTGCATGCACATTACGGGGAGAACAAGTGGCTTATCTGCTCTCAAAGGACTAAAGACTCAGCTCCCTACAGTCAAGATATCCAGGGGTTTTACTTACCCTTCAGTTGGAGGCCAGTAAGGTCTGTTGCTCAGGCATTCTTGAGGATATGGGGGCCATTTTGAAACCCTTGGTGTGACACTAAGTGAGCAGGGTGGGAATTTTATCCTTAAGTCCATGCTATTCAAAAACAAATAGGTATTGACAGTCAGAGTAAAGAAGGATACAAAAATATGTTTTTAAGATCTAGGACTGAGAACCTGAACGCAGACAGAGACTATTCCAAAGACTAGCCCCAGGATGCCTTCATTCCATATAGATGGGTTTACTTGCTTAAGTATTTCCTTTGAGATTCCAAGAGGCCTCAATATAGTAGGGGCTTCAGAGCAAACAATGGGTAAATGCTAGCTGGGTTTACTAGTCTTAAGGTAGCACCCAGGGAGTGAAAAAGATCTCTCCCAGGAAAGGGGGTGGGGCATTCAAGGGCAATGAGGGCAATGAGAAATTGATAGGATACTAGAATGTCCTCACGCTTACAAAGGAGAGAGGTAGTGAAGTTCTTAGTTTTAGCTTAACCGTGATCTCTGATAACTAAACAAGTCAAAGTGGAGGCAGGCTCAGAGTGGCAGTTCAGAACAGAGTAAGTGGTTTTATTATTTAAGAAATTAATAATCTTACCTGCTACATTGAGTATCACCGGAGGTTTCTGTAGATTGATGGTCAGATGTGAAGTCATTAGAGCCAAAGTCAGCCTTGGACACCCACAGTCTCCTTCACTTGCCATGAGAAGGGCTCTGGCAGCTGTCCTGATCCCCCTTCAGGAGATGGTATAGTCCTTGGCCCTATGTCTATGTCAGCGGCACTGGGGGCAAGGCCCCTGTGGGTTTTGAGGTCAAAATTTATCTTGAGGTTTCTGGCACTTTCTCTGCCAGTGGCCTTATGATCCATGTTGAAGCAAGGCCCTTGAGGCTTGGAGCCATGATTCAGGTGACCTTGAGTGGGCAGGGTGCCTTTAACAGTGACTGCAATAAACTGAGCCTATTTTCTTGTCTTTTGCTTACTTCACATTGTCTTCCCCTCCTCCTCAGCCTTATTTCAATTGTTAAAGAGAGAAACAGCACTTTTAAAAGGCCATTAGTGGGATTTGTGGGCCCATGTAAAGCCTTTGCAGCCCTCTCCAATTGTCAGGGGCAGACAGGCTGGTAAAATAGGTGTCCAGCAAAGACTGACTTTCCCAGGAGCCCAGGCTGACATTGGTGTACTTTTAGAGCTTCCACTGGCCTCCTCTGTAATAGATATGGGTTTTGGTCCTTCTCCTGAGTGAGCTCCTTTAGTTTATTACAAGTAACTGGCTTGATGGTACATTTTCTCATGACTTTTAGTAAACAAGTTTTAAAAGAGGATCATCAAGAAGATATATTCTTCTAATGGAATTTTGACATGGACATAACACAAGCAACAAGTACTTTTCAGGCCTTTGTTTTGATAGAGAGCCATAAACATCTGGGCATGGGGAATTTATGACTATTTTCCCTCTTTTGTTTGTTTGTTTTGTTTTATTTTGTTTTGTTTTTGGAGACTCTAGGATGCTATTGCAATTAAGAATCCCAACAGAAAGTTATACTTCCCCATCTTTTAGCTTATATTGACTATAGGCATTTCCAATTTTTTTTTTCTGGAAAAGAAAATGAAGAGCCTCACTAGCACCAGTGTGACCACATGACATCCCAAGGTGTGTCAGAGCTGAGCATTTCCCTCTTCACTGGCCCAATCTCTTGGAAACATGGGGAGCAGAGTTGTCAGGCATCCCCTGGACACTCTTCCTTTGAGATGTCTGAACCTATGCTTCTGAGGATTTCCCAGGCCTTGCCCAGAAGAATTCCAGGACAATGTTCTTGAGGAGTTGGGAATCAAACCGTATATAGCAACTCCTAAGAGATGCCTGCACCTGTGCTTCCAGGGTGTTTCCTGAGCCTTGCCTAGAAGAATTCCAGGGCAATGCTCTTGGAGAGTTTTTCCTCTCTGTTCACCCAATCTCTTGGGAAAATGGGGAGTAAGTTGCCAGTATTCCTGGGATATTCCTCCCCAGGAGATGTCTAGACATATGCTCCCAAGGTAGAGACCCACTCCACCTGAGAGAAGTCCTGGACAATACTCCCAGGACTTTCTTTGTCCTCTAAGCCTCATGTTTCCTGAGGGCTAAAAAGTGAGCATGATCTAGAAGGGGAGCTTTATATTTGGTGGAAATTAGTCTCAATAAAGAGTAAATGATCAAGGCCTGGAATGGAGACACTCCCATTGGAAAGTACCCAATTCCCAAGGACATAGACCAGAGGTGACTCCCTAAAAAGTTAAAAACAGCACCTCATTTGTTATAAGAACCCTTAGCCCAGATTCCTGTGTTACAGAAGATGGACTATCTCAGAAGTCATACAAAGACAGACAGACAGAAAGCCTCTCGGAGGCAGTGGAGAGACCTCTGTCAAAAAAGGTAAAAAAAGGAACAATTTAAGCAGGAGGAATGGTTTGAGTCCTCAGAATGGAGGAAAAGAGAGAGTGGGGGGGAGGTCTTGGAGAACTGAGGAGAGAGATAGAAAGATGGGGGGACTTGATTTGCCTCCCATTGGACACCTATTTCACATGAGTGGAAGCCCCAAGTCAGGTCCCAAAGGGTGATATCACCTGTCACCTAAGCCTCCTTGGATCTACATGGCAAAGAGTTGGGCTTCTGCCACTTCCAAGGAGGGAGGTGAAGGCTCAGAGTAAACCAAGTTTATGTCCTGGGAGAACTGGATCAGGGCCCCTAAGATTCCCAGAGACCCAGAGTTCCATGAAGACATAGGAAGGGGTAACAATGAGTCAAACAAGGAGCAAAAGCAAAAGTGTGTGGTCAAACCTCCCAATCGATAGCCATGATTTACCAGTCCAGATGGTTGGAAAGGAGAAGTGTCTCCTGGCTGCCTTAACAAAATGTGTTGCTGGATTTGGGCTTCCAGGGTCTTGGTCATGCCATGAAAAAGAATTAAAGGGCACAGCACAGCAAGAGTAAGCAGGTAGAAAATGTATGGAGAACGCATATGAGAAGAACATGTGGGCACTCTCACAAAGAAAAGAAAGGTCAGACAAGGGGCCTGTTGGTGAGTTTTTAAGAAGATCAAGTGAGTGAATATTTGTCTAACATAAGAATTGCTCAGTGTGCAAACTATTCAAATAATTTTCTGCCAGGAGGATCATTATGTTTCTGGCATTTGAAGGAATTCTACTGTGGCTTTACACTTTATGGCCTGCAGGAAGAGAGGAGATTGTGTAATACTATGAAAAGGTTAAAGTTCATAAGAAATATTCATGTAATTTCAGAATTATAGTATGAACTGTGGCTCACATATACAATACTGGGAAGTAGAATTCTATAATGCACCAAGAAATTTGAAAGGAGATATGTGTGGTTTTAAATAATTGTTTCCCAAATTAAGGTTAAAGAATTTTCTGATGATATGTCATAGAGATTAATTATTTTCATCTTGTATCCTCTATAGATTTATTTTCATTTTTGACTCTTTTTATTCCATAGAGAATAATAATTGTTTATGGACTTTAAGATACCTGGTTCTCAAGAGCTAAATTAAGACATAAAGTCTTAGCTCTATTCTGTACACATCCTTACATCTTCAGGATCAGGGAGGATATATCTGTCCATCAGATTGTTAGTTGGAAATAAACTCAAGTAAATTGAAAATGGAAATGAATATGCTTTTGAAGGAAATGTATTTTTAAAAGTATGTCTAATTCAATTCTTCTAATTAGAGAATTTTTAACTGAACTCATATTCTGGTGCACTTATGGCATGAAATACTTCTTTTAGCATTAAGATATGGTTGATAGGAAATTGGCACAACCTCATCTGAGCACCAAACATTGGGTAACATCTATTAGTGTAAGAAAGAATACAGACTAAACAAAATGATATATATTTTCCTTATTTTTCTCTTTTTCCTCCTTCTTTCACATCAATTTCCTTCATGGAATCTAGTAAAAAATGACTATGGACATGATCTTTAATTGTAACTTTAATTCTGAAGGTTCAACTAATGTGCCCATGTCATGGGGAGTTATGGACATTTTAACTATCTCTGCTCAGGAAATGGAATATATTGTTTTGAACGTTCTATTGCATTTACCACAATCTAATTTCCTACTATGGGCCTAGAAATTTGGAAGAATAATCCCTCTTATTATTATTCCAAATTCTTATTTGGATTTTCTCTGAAACAGGAAAATGATTCACATATTTTCGATTAAGTAGAGGAGAAACCTTAAATTCAGTATCACCCTCTGGTCTATTTCTTTAAATTTAGTCCAAAACATGGAAAAAATTCCAGATTACATGATTTCTAGTCTAGCCTCTCTTCACTAAATTTTCATTGCACACGTGTATGAAGTCAGGTATGCCCTCCTCCTACAAACTATTATCTCCTATTATCCAACAATGGGATTGCAAAGAACCATATCTGGGTAAATTTATGTTATTAATAGAATGAACTAAAAAAATTATATATTATATAGTATCATAATAGACCTGATTGGACACAGCTCAAGTTTTTCAGGGAATGGGTGTTCTAGTTTGCTAATACTGCCATTTTGCAAAATACCAGAAACGGATTGGCTTTTATAAAGGAGGTTTATTTGGTTACAAAATTACAATCTTAGGCCATAAAGTGTCCAAGGTAAGACATCAACAATAGGGTACCTTCACTGGAGAAAGGCCATTGACATCCAGAAAACCTCTGTTAACTGGGAAGGCATGTGGCTGGTATCTGCTTGCTCCCAGGTGGCATTTCAAAATGTTATTCTCCAAAATGTCAGCATCAGCTTCCAATGTCCATCTTCAAAATGTCTCTGTAAGCTGCAGCAGCAAGCATCTGGGCCTCTGTGGCTCTTTTTAAAGTACTTTAGTAACCAATCAGGACCCAGGTTGAATGGGAGGGGCCACACCTCCATGGAAATGATCCAATCAAAGGTATTACCCAAATTTGAGTGGGTCACATCTCCATGGAAACAACCTACTCCAAAGGATCCAACCTAATCAACACTAATATGTCTGTCTCCACAAGATTGCATCAAAGAACATGGTGTTTTGGGGGACATAATGCATCCAAACTGTCAAAATGGGTATGTTAATTTTCATGTGGAGGTAAACATATCATTGGATCTCTTTCAGGTCCATTAAACCACCTAAACTAACAGAACTTCTCAATTCTATTGTGGTCATAAGTATGGAGCCCCATGTAAGGCTTCTCTTGATGCTAAAATTATTTTTGATCAGTGGGCTCAACTGAGGTATTTCACAATTGGAATAAATTGAAAATGGAGTTTTTCTTATAACTCATAAAAAATCATGTTTGGTATCAATATTTCATTTCTCTGAAGTTAATGTAAAATTATTTTCCCTTCGTTAGTCTGTTCCTAGGAGATAGACAAAAAATGTTTTTCTGAACATGCAATATACTGGCAAATGGAAAAGGGAAACTGCATCACTGTGTCAGAATTCATTCTCCTGGGATTTTCAGATCTCCTTGAGTTAAGTGATTCCTCTTCCTGGTGTTCCTTCTCATCTTTGGACTCACAGTGATGGGCAACCTGGGCATGATCACAGGGATCCAGGTCAACCCTCAGCTTCACACACCCATGTACTTTTTCCTTAGCCACTTGACTCTTGTGTATTTCTGCTACTCCACCATTGTGCCTAAGATGCTGGCCAATATCTTTAGCAAAGACAAAGCCATTTCTTTCTTGGGATGCATAGTACAGTTGTATTCATTTTGTTTTATTCAATCACTGAGGTCTTCCTTCTGGCCATGATGGCCTATGACTGCTTTGCGGCCATCTGTAACCCACTGCTCTACACGGTTTTCATGTCCTGGAAGATCTGTATGGGACTGGTGTCTGGCTGCTACTTCTGTGGAGCAGTATGTTCTCTGATTCACCTGTATTTACCTCTTGAGAGCCCATCCTATTGATCAAATATAATTAACCACTTCTGTGATTTACCCCTCTCTTATCTCTTGCCTGCTCTTATGTGTCTGTGAATGAACTGCTGTTGTTTATTGTGGCCAATTTCAATGAGACCGTCACCACCATGATCATCTTTACTGCCTATATGTTTATTCTCATCAACATCCTGAGGATGAGCTCTGCAGAGGGAAGGCAAAAAACCTTTTTCCACCTGCTTCTCCCATCTCACAGCCAGTGTTACATTCCATGGAACAATCCTTTTCATTTTTGGCAGGCCCAGTTCTGGCTATAGTCTGGAAACTGATAAACCTGGCCACAGTGTTCTATACCATAGTGACTCCCATTCTGAGCCCCCTGGTCTATAGCCTGAGGAACAAGGACTTGAAGCCAGCCTTCAGGAAAATGCTCAGATTCAAATTCCCTTCTGAAGGGTTAATTTCTTAACTGGATTCGGGGTTTCAAAAGGAAGCTTCAAGGAAGAGCTTGTGTTTTAGTGGATGTGGATAAAATGGCAAAGAGGGAAGGACACTGAAATCTACAGTACTATGTATCCTATGATTTCTACTTGCCTTTGAGCTTTATCTTAAAATCCCCTTTATTGAATAGAATATAGTTAACATGTATCTGCCACCTTTGTTTCTTTTCTCACATCCATAAGTGTTTGTGTAGCTTTGTAGATGGCAATGTTATGCTTCAAGTTTTTGGTTACAGGTAACACCAATATATCTCTGACAAATGCACATATAGCAACAATTTCTTTCCATTATTCTAAATGCACCCAACTGGTTGCATTGAATTGGATTCATTTTTCATTTCAGGAAGTTTCCCATGTGCTTATCTGTTTCTGTGGGCATTATTTTTATTTATTTTTGCTCATTATTTTCTATCTTTACTATTTTTCTGTTGTACGGTTTGCAATGTTGAAAATTTTAAAAATGACATCTTTAAAATGGAGATAATAATTCTTTACCTGTCCTATAAAATTGAAATGAAAAATTTTTTAAATAATCTACCTTAAATTCTCAGGGCTGTAGGTTATTAATGCACTAGCTGCAGATATTAATATTTTTACATTTCCTTTTTGCTCTGTATTTCACCTCAATTCTTGATTAAACAAGTACTTCAGGAAATTCATTTCCTACCCTTTCCAAGTTTCCATGACTTTGTTAATAATTTTGTGGTTTTATTTTATCCATTCTCTATATTTCTAAATCTTACTCATTGTATTAGTTTCCTGTGGCTCCTGAACAACTTGGATGCCTACAGAAATTTATTTGGTAGTGTTCTGGAGTCTACAAATCTGAAGTCAATATCACTGGGCCAAAACCGTTATCTGCAGGATCTTACTCTGCACTGGGAATCTAAGGGAGACTCCATTCTTTGCCTTTTCCTTCTTCTTACATTTGTTGGCATGTCTTGGCTTGTGGCCTTAACTCCACACTATTCAGGGCATCTTCAACTATCTCTCTGCTCCATATTTACAAAATTCTTGGTGCATGTGTGTGTGTGTGTGTGTGTATGTGTAGGAAATCCCCTTATTCCTCTCTCTTATACAAACACTTGTGATGGCATTTTGGCCCACCCACATACTCCAAAATACTATCCTCAACTATAAAGACTTAACTTAAGCCTATTGGTATAGAACCTTCTTCTAAATAAAGTAGCATTTATAAGTTCCAGTTATTAGAATATATGTGATATTTATGTGTGTTTTGGGGGTTGTAATTTCAAGTTCAAAGTACCCCACTTTTGAAATCAAATCATAATTTTCATTTCCTGTTTTCCTACACTATTAAAGCTACATTTATTTTCTCACTCCCATAAGATATCATTTGGTATTGGTTATTGTTTACATTTTTATTAATGTTACTTCTTTAAATGTGTCATTGATCTTTGTTGCTATAACGAATTGGGAGGAGCACTTGTCTTGACATTAAACAACTGTGGCAAAGTTCCGACTCTGGTCAGTGACTTTGATCAAGATTCTTAAACTCTTTAGCCTCACTTTATGGAAATACAAACTGGGAAAAAGTTGCCAGCCTGAGTTACTGGAGGGCTTAAATATAATAAAAAATTTGCAAGGATTTGGTTGAGGAATATACTATAATCAACTTTTCTTATAAAGAAAGCTTTGAGATCATTGTTCATGTATTAAGCATTTAGAAATATGCCAGTATCCCTGGAACAAATAGCTACTTGTTACCTCAATTAAATAAATGAACATATATCCACTGAAAGAAGGGAGTTATACTCTTCTTACAATGAAAATATGGTACTGCTTTTATTTTCAAGTATTTACATGAGGTGAAATTTCCATATCATTTGAGACTTGGCATTTATGATGAAGATAAGGGAAATCTTTCACCTTTGCTTCTCTTTCTAGAGAATCGTTTCTCAGCCTTGGCACTCCTGACATTTTGGACTAGATAATTCATTGCTGTGCAGTTCTGTCCTGTGCACATAGGTTGTTGAGCAGCATCTTTGGCCTCTATCCACTAATTGCTAGTACTGCCACTACCCTGCACCCACATTTGTGACCAGGAAAAATATTTCCAGACATTGACAAATGTCCCCTGGGGACCCAAATCACCCATGTTGGGACCCACTTAAGTGGAGAGTATCAATATACTGAGCTCTATTCTCATTAGAGAATCTTAAAATATTGTAATACTCTGTATAAGAAGACTTTTCAGTTCAAGCCATTGTACTTTACCAAGTTACTGTTTAATCTTTTCTCCAGGACATGCCATGTCCCCTTACCCTGCCATTTTAGGGCCTGAGAGATACAGTTACTGTCATGTTACTGAGGATAAGTATCTGTCTTTCTATCCTATGGAGAAATGGTTGCAATGAGCCTAAAGTCTCATCAATATGCTGTTAGCAAAAGGTAGACCTGCTTGTTTAGGTCCAGCTTTTATGTCTAGTTCCACAGAAAGTTTAAAATATCAGGATATTTTATGGGTAACTTTCCCATTTTCTTTTGAAAAATGGACCCACAGTGAGTGTGCTGGTTTGTCTGTAGGCAAGTATCATTTGCATGGGTGCCCATTATCTACAATTTACAGAATCCTAAAATACAGCAAGGACATTGCAATGCAGAGATATCACTGATGGATGGATAGGTGAGCATATTTCAAAGTCTTAAAATTTTGCACTACACAGGGCATGGAAACATTCCTGGATATCATTGACATATCATATCCTGGATTGAATATATAATAAATTGATAAACGTGGAATGACCCAGAGTTGCTATGTTGCCACCTTGAAACAGTGAATGAACAAGATTGTGTTTATAGAGATCCTGTGGAAAGAAATTGATTTAACACTTATAAATATAACTTGATGAGAAAAGTACTATCATTCTCATATTAGAGATGAAAAAACCTGAAATTTAGAGATTAATTTTTATTTCATAGGTAATGAATTTTAGAGGCAAGATTCAGTCACTTGTCTAAGTAATTCAAAATATTTGTTATTTCTGTTTTATCAGTGGATTTCAAACTATTCCAAGAAATTTCATTGTTCCTCAGAAGCAAAGCCACATCTGAAAGTAAGAAATACAGAATTTCTGTTCCTATGCCCATGAGGCCTTACCTGGAAGAATGATTTCAACTGTTGTTTAAGTAAATGAAAATCCAAATGGGAAAAAATAGGGCCTTTTTATTTAGAGATTGTTACAGTATGGTGGACAGCCACCAGTCATTTGCATTTAACAGAGATTCAAAGGCAGGCAGGAGAGATGGAGACCTGACAGTGGAAAAAGGGAAGGCTTCAGGCATACTCTAAATAGAAGTTGCTGGAATCCAATAAGGAAGATGGGCATGGGCTAACTAGCAAAGGTAAATCCCCTATGACTGATTTGGGGAGTATTTTTAGCTGCTTCTGGTTGGTCCAGAGTTGCAAGCAGGGCAAAAATAGGGAAGTGGGAAGTCATTCACCAAGTGATTCCCTTTATAAGCTGGTTGTTGTAAATGTGGTTTTAATTCCTGGGCTACTTGCTACAGAAATTGTAAGTCAGGGTTTTATTGTCATATTTGATTTTCTCATTATCCATTTGTATATTCATTTTCAGTGTTCATATATCAATTCTTGTTGACTGAGAATATACTATGGTTTGGTATTATACAAGGCATTGATTAAACAGTCATAAAAAAGATGTCATTTATGCTCTCAAAAATTGTACAGTCTAGGAAGGCAGATAGATAATAAACACATAAAATGATAAATATTAAACAATCACAAATTTTAATAAGTGCTATGAAGAGAATGAATAAGATATAATGATATAGAATAATGGAGGCATTTCTTAGAGTTGGTCAGTAAAGACTTCACTGACAAGTTGTTGTTTAAACTGTAGCATGAGAATAAAAAGAGTGGGCAGATGATATTTTCTTGGAAGAAATTGCATGTTCAAAGGCTCTTAGGGGCAAGGCTCATACAGCAGCAACCCACAGAAGCACCAATCTGGGAGAGTTATTGGGAGCTCAAGTTCCATTGTGCTACAAGAGCTAAGCTGTTCTCTTTCAAAGAACTGAGATCAATTGAGGAATGGAGTACCCTCTCCTTTGCATAAAACCATCAATCTGCTAGCCAGTCCCTGAAACGGTGACCTTACTTTATTCCTGAGGTGGAAACTTTCCTTTGGCTCCACCAATACTGAGGGAGGCATTTTCTTAGGGTGTTAGAGGGAGTTTGCGTTACTGGAGTGTAGCAGATGAGGGCAAAATGAATTGGATCAGACAAGATTGGACATGGAGAATATGGTAAAGAAGCTAGGAAAACAGTCTAGGGATGAGATGAAGGAGGCACTGACAAATGTGGTGGGGGAATTGGGCAGAATGGACAGAGATGGGATACTTTTGTTCTGGAATTGTTAATACATTGAATACGATAAAAGAGTGTTAAAAATTATAGTTCAGCAACTGGCTGGATGTTGATATTAAATTTAGCAGTTTCACTTACAAATGAAAAATTACACTGCTAAAACATTTGAAAATAATGCATTATACAACATGGCAAGGTGCTGTCTGGATTCCCAGGTAAATTAAGGACTTCTGATTTATTTCTTTTCAGCTTTTCTTTTTCTTTGATCACTGTCTAGGTTATTGCTAATATTAGCATCATTATCCTGTCAGAACTCCAAAAATCCAGGAGCACTGTGGAGAGATAGAGGAGGAGAATGGCACTGTGGGCATGGAATACTTTCTTCTGGGATTTACTGACCACCCAGAACTTCAGAGTCTGCTTTTTTGCTTTGTTGTTTTTCCCTTCTACTCTGTTACCATGATGGGGAAATTTGGGATGATTTTTGTAATCATAATCAGATCCTGCTTGTGTTAAGGATGAGTAGAAAAAAATACTCAATATATTTCTTTAGCTTCTTTAGCTGGAAAATAATTAGATTTCAGTAGCCAAAAATAAAATAAAATAAAATAAACTGTTCATTAAGATCACATCACTTCACTCAAGTAATCTTGAGTTATTCTAAGCATAAAAGTGCTTGTAAAAATAACTTGCTGTTGTTCTCATCTCAACAACAAAAATCTTACTTTATATTCCCAGGCAGTTTCCCAGCATTGCCTACTAGAGGTAGAAAAGGTTATCGCCATATAGTCTGATATTCTTTTCCTTGAAAAACAAGCCTGAGTGAAGGGAAGACTTCAAAATAACAGGAGACTCTGACCAAACTGCTTTTTTCTCCTCTGTTTTTGCCCCTGTGGCTTTCTTCTGGATCCTAGCCATTTCTTTGTCTGTAGTTATAAAAGCCCAAACAACTCTTCTCACTCTGAACTAGTCTTGGAAAGTACCACCCCCCCCCCAACTCCAGTTACTTGCTGATGCATCTTTAATAAACTCACCTTCTCACCAAAGGAAAGAGACTTGTTTCTCTGATGTGGGATCAAGCAGGCCTGACTATTTAGAACCAAGTTTTATGACAGTAACACTTGCAGATACCTGTGTACTTTTCCTCTCCATATTTTCCCCACAGATGCAAGCTATTCTTCTGTCATTGCTCCCAAATTACTTGTGGACTTGGTTTCTGATAAGAAAACAATTTCTTACAATGAATATGAAGCACTGTTATAGTTTTTCTATTCTCTGATTAGTACAGAATCTTTCCTTTTTGCTGCCATGGCTCATGATTGGTACATAGCAATATACCACTGCTTTGTACTATTATTATGTCCAAGAGGGTTTGTTGCCAGCTTACAATTGGAGCACTTTTGGGGGGCTCCATGAGCTCAATTATTCCCTCTAAAATTTTCATCTGTCTTTTTCCTCCAAAGAAATTAACCATTTCCTTTTTGATACCTCCCTGTTATTCTCTCTGTCCTGTGCTAACACTTACATGCATGACATGGTTCTGGTGGTCTTTGCAAGTTTGGCTGATGCTATTTGTCTTCTAACAGTTCTTCTCTTATGTCTACATCATCACAGCCATCTTCAAGACTGGCTTTGCTGAAGGAAGAAGGAAAGGTTTCTCCACTTGTGCTTCCCATCTGATTATATGCCATGGCACCCTAATCTTTATTTATTTCAGACCTAGCACAGGTCACTCACTGGATATTGGCAAAGTGACCTCTGTGTTCCCTACATTGATTATACCTATGTTGAATCCTCTGATTTACAGTCTAAGGAGAAAAAAAAAGATGCAATAAAATGTCTTTAGAAAAATGATCAGCCTGAAATTGCTTTCTTAGAAAGGGATGAAAATGGATTTGACAAACTTTTAAAAAAATGTCTGTTACCTATATGGTTAGAATTGATGGAAAAGTCAGTTTAATGTGAATGTTTCCCAACTCTGCAGATAATGAGGCCTCAACCAAAGAATGGGGCCAGGGGCTAGTACCCCAGTCAGGGAACTCTCCTGTCACTTACACAATCTCTTTATCATTTTAATGTTGAAATTTTAAATATTTGTTTCAGGGGCACTTTCATCCTTTATTTTATCTCCTATGTTTCATATTTGTACTCATTGTCCTTTCTCACCTTAACCTTGCAACACAATTAGTCCCAATATTGGATAAGACATTGATATACTGTAATACCATTTTTTGTGAAAGAAAATAAATACAATTCACTAAGTCTCGTTTCCAATTAACTTTTGTTTCTGTTTACATATGTGCATCTTGTAGTTTAATTTTTCAAATTCTACTCACACTAAGAATCACTGCTCAAATAGTATCACTGCATGAACTTTGCTGAATCATTATTTAATTTGCAGATTATAACTTGTAATCTGAACCTCACTAGAATCTTTGTTGTTCTGCTTTTAAGACCCCCAGCATTTTCTATCTTCCTTGTAACTCTTTGGAACTGTAAAATAGTTGACTTATTCATTAACTCTTTATTCATTATTTGATATCTTGCTTCTTTATTACAGGATCTGCTGCAGTATAGATACTGAGAGAATTTGTATGAAATAAACAAGAGTAACTTTACTATTGATTGTTCTTAACTTAGATTATAAGTGGGAGAAAATCTTTCTCTTCCAGTGCTTTTGGTTCATTCTCAAATGTGGCACTATGTACGTAAATGACTTAAAAGATGTTATCTAGGAAGGACAGGGAAGATGGCGGCATAGAGAGGAGTGGAAGCTATGTAGTCCCCCTGAAACAACTAAAAAAAAAACAGAAAAAACTAGTAAATAATCCAGAATAAATGCAGGGCAGCATATGAGACTGCCTACTCATCATACACCAACCTGAATTGGGAGGAATGCCCAACAACACAGCATAAAATCTGTAAGTAAAACTTGTGGACCCAAGTTGTGAGGCCCCCTGCCCCATAGCCTGAGCTGCAAAGCCTCATGGTGCCAGAGAGAAGCTCTCTCCCAGCAAGCAAATATAGCTCAGCTGAACTCCAACTGGGGTTTTAAGTAGCAAGTGTGAACTGCTCACTACAGGTACAAATCCCCAAAAAACAGATGGAGGCTTTGGGTGACAACTGACCTTGGAGAGCCAGAGGGTCACCTTGGACTAGGTCTGAAGGGGACTGTCTGTTTCTTTTTTGGCTCAGTGGAGAAAGCCCCAGCCATTACAGTTCCCAGTGCTGTGACTCAAAGAAGGGTGGAGGCAGCACAAGCAGAGAGAGAGACCATTGAAATGCTAATGACCTCCCCTAGGGGGACTATCTTCTCTAAGAGGAAAGGGGTGGGGCCCTTTCCATTCAGAACCAGACCCCAGAGCCTGGGGGAACATGGCCATACCTCCTTACACCAGTCAAGAATTATAGGCTAACAGGCACCACCTGCTGGGCAGAAAAGCACAGTGACCTGAGGTATCACAGGAAACAATTTTCTAAGACACCCCGTCAGGGAAACCAGATACTGAATATTTCTTCCCTCTGGGACCTGAGCCTGTTCTGGTCTGGGAAAACCTGATTTGGATAACCAAGGAAACCATGCCTAGACAACAGAAAATTACAATCTACACTAAGAAAACAAAGTTATGGCCCAGTCAAAGGAACAAATGTACACTTCAACTGAGATACAGGAATTTAAACAACAAATGCTAAATCAATTCAAAAAGTTTAGAGAAGATATCACAAAAGAGATAGAGGCTGTAAAGAGAACACTGGGCATACAAAAGGCAGAAATCAAAAGTTCAAAAAAATCAACTAGTAGAATCTATGGAAATAAAAGGTACAGCACAAGAGATGAAAGACACAATGGAAACATACAACAGCAGATCTCAAGAGGCAGAAGGAAACACTCAGGAAATGGAGAACAAAACACCTGAAAGCCTACACACAAAGGAGCAGATGGAGAAAAGAATGAAAAAATATGAGCAACATCTCTGGGAACTTAAAGATGAAACAAAGTACAAGAATGTACATATCATTGGTGTCCCAGAAGGAGAAGAGAAGGGAAAAGGGGCAGAAACAATAATAGAGGAATAATTAATGAAAATTTCTCATCTCTTATGAAAGACATAAAATTACAGATCCAAGAAGTGCAGCATACTCCAAACAGAAGAGATCTCAATAGGCCTATGCCAAGACACTTAATAATCGGATTATCAAACATCAAAGGCAAAGAGAGAATCCTGAAAGCAGCAAGAGAAAAGCAATCCATCACATACAAAGGAAGCTTAATAAGACTATGTGTGGATCTCTCAGCAGAAACCATGGAGGCAAGAAGGAAGTGGTGTGATATATTTAAGATACTGAAAGAGAAAACCACCAACCAAGAATCCTATATCCAGAAAAGCTGTCCTTCAAATATGAGGGAGAGCTCAAAATATTTTCTGACAAACAATGAGAGACTGTGAACAAGACACCTGCCCTACAGAAAAATACTAAAGGGAACACTACAGGGTGATAGGAGAAGACAGGAGTACGTGATTTGGAACACAATTTTGGGAGATGGTAACACAGCAATGTAAGTCCACTGAACAAAGATAACCATGAATACAGTTGAGAGAGGAAGGTTGGGAGCATGTGAGACAGCAGAAGAAAGGAGGAAAGATAAAGACTGGGACTCTTTAACTTGGTGAAACCTAGAGTGTTCAACAATTGTGATAAAATGTACAAATATGTTCTTTTACAAGGGAGAACAAGCAAATGTCAACATTGCAAAGTGTTAGAAATAGGGAGGCATTGGGGGAGGGATGCAATGAATGTAAACTAGAGACTGTAACTAACAGAATCTTTGTATTATGCTTCCTTTAATGTAACAAAGGCAATATACCAAGGTAAATGCAGATAAGAGGGGGGGATAGGGGAGGCATGTTAGACAATTGACATTGGTGGTGTTGTCTGACTCTTTCCTCTGCTTTGATTTAAGGTTATTTTTCCTTTTGCTGCTTCCTAGCTGTCATTTTTCTTCCTCTTTCTTTTGCCTCTCTAGCTTCTTTGACTGTCCCTCCTGCCTTGTGGAAGAAATGTAGATGCCCTTATATAGATAGTGGTGAAGGTGGTGAACACATAAATATATGACCATACAGAGAACCATCGATTATTTACTTAGGATGGACTGTATGGTGTCTGAACAAAACCATCTTTAAAAAAAATGGGTTGATGACAAAACCTCGAGGGCAATGTACTGAGTGAAATAAGGCAGACACATAAGGACAAATATTGCAGGGTCTCACTGATAGGAACTAATTATAATATGTAAACTCATAGACATGAAATATAAGGTACCAAGATATAGGACGAGGCTTAAGAATGGGGAGTGGTTGCTTAGTATGAGCAGAATGTTCAACTAGGATGAACTTAAATGTTTGGAAATGAACACAGGTGTCGGTAGCAAGACGTGAGAATAACTAACCATGCTGAGTGGTGTGTGAATGAGGTGGAAAGGGGAAGCTCAGAGTCATATATGTCACCAGAAGGAAAGTTGGAGATCAAAAGATGGGAATGTATAAAACTGAATCCTATGGTGGGCAATATCCATGATTAACTGTACAAATATTAGAAATCTCTTCCATGAACCAGAACAAATGTATGACAGTACAATTAGAAGTTAATAATAGAGGAGCAAATAGGGAAGAAATATATACCTATTGCAAACTATATACTACAGTTAGTAGTATTTCAACATTTTTTCATAAACAGTAACAAATGTACTATACTAATACTGCAATTCAACAATTGAGGGGGGTTGATTATGGATATGAGAGGATCTGAGTTTCCTTTTCTTTTTTCATCTTTTACTTTATTTCTTGTCTGGAGTAATGAAAAGCTTCTAAAAATTGAACAAAAATTAAGTGTGGCTATGGATGCACAGCTGTATGAGGGTACCAGGGGCAACTGATTGTACTCTTTGGATCTTTGGATAATTGTATGGTATCTGAACAATCCCAATAAAAATTAAAAAAATTTAAAAAAAAGTGTTATCTAGCATGGTGGCTTTTTTAGACCACAATTTGAAAATATTGACTAGATAAAAACTGGTTAAATAATATTTCTTCAAGAGTATATTCAATCTGAAATCTCTTCCTTGGTAAGCAAACCACTAAATGTTCTGTGCAGTGGTGGGTTCTGGAAACTGGGTCTACAAGTCGTGGGATATAATCTGGTCTATTGCTTGGGTCTATTGCTAGTCTGCTGTATGTCACATAGAGAAGGTGTGGCTGGAAACTCTAAAGAAAGTGCTAAACCCAAAGATGGAGGATAGAGGAAAGCCTTCTGGCCATGAAAACTTACTCTGGGTTCTAATTCCATACTAAAGTTCCGTTCACTGCAGTAGGATCTATCTTCTCAAGAAGGAGTTCTCTATGCAGACCAATGAAGGGACAGAGTTCTGGCCAGTTTCTGCTTTTAACTGTGAATATTGGAGTCTACTGCTGTCTGAGGATGATAAAAAAAAAAAAAATACAAGTATTTCTTCCTAACAGCTGAGCAGGAAATCTCTCTGAAGTACCTGTGCCATTTATAATAAATAGATAGCTATTGGCACATTTTTAGTAAAGTGTGCCATTTTGTTCATGAATCTGGGGATAGGATCACATGGGATAACATAAAATCAACTATTATTGGATTAATGATCTAAACTCATTTCTTAGGAATGTAAAATCTCATATTTAAATGAGGAATGTGGCTCCTGGTATCTAGCCATGGCAACAGACATAGCAATGTGGTGACTGGCATCAGTAGCCATGAAGACACCTCTACTAAGCTCTGATAAGGAGTGAAGGAAGGGCCAGGAGAACAAGTCTGGAAGTAGCTGCACAGAGAGCTACAAACCTGGCCCAAGTCTAGGATTTACAATTGAAGTCTGCAGTTGAGCTGGTTCAATAAAAGAAAGGAGCCTGGAATCTCCCTTTCATGAGATGATACCAAGGAAATTACAACTTTTCTTCCAGCATTAGGGTTACAGTCCCTGGATAGGGAATTCATTGTTGAGGATTCCATATACTCTTGGAAGCTCTCTTTGGAAATATTTGTTCCTGTAATAATAACCAGCATTTTTTGAGCCTTTTGTGGCAGATACCCTAAATAGATACATATATTTTTTTAATCTCTCTTAAACAGAAGAGGATACTGAGGCTTAACAAGCTTAATTATCCTCAAAACACACAATTAACAGGTGATTGCTAGCATACAGACGTTAACTTGGATTTGTTTCAATTTGAAGTTCAAGTTCTTATCTTAAATTGCCTCGTCTTTATCATTTTCTTAAAACTAAAACAATAAAAATAAACAAACCTTTTTTATGTTATATTTCACAATAATGAAATAACTGAAACTATGGTGCTGTAACTCATAAAATTCTTAGAAATTTCCTATAAAACTATTTGCTAAATCACATTTTGAAAGTTATCAGCTTTTTGAATATATGTTGTATTTCACAATAAGGAAATAACTGAAACTGTGGAACTGTAACCCATAACAGTCTTTGAAATTTGCTAACTACTTGCTAAATTGCACTTGTAAAGTTATTACTTCTATGTAAATATGTTATATTCCACAATAAAAAAATAAATCCTGACTTCCTGTCCATGTTTAAAGGCTGTTAATTCAGTATCTTTAAAAGAAAAGATGGAAAAAAATGTAAAGAATATCTTTTTCCTACACATATTTGTGGAAGATGGGCAGTGATGTCATTTCATATAACATAAATAGGTTTAGATTTTATAATCATGAATATATTTAATAATTTCTTCTAATTGAGTACATTGAGTTGGGAAAGGATTTGAACAGTGACTGAGATGTCCTATGAATAATATAAATTAATCTAATAAAACATGGTATTTGAGATTATAGAAGAAAACAAATATTTGAGATAATGAAATATTTTTGCTTAAAGCACTGTTTAATCAGTAATGCAAGACAATCAGGCTGCACGTTATTGCATGTTTTTAATTAATGATTTGATCCTTATGATATTTTAATGTAAATCAAACTCAGTTCATTTTATAGACTAAAGGAATTTATAAGATTAGGGAAGAGAACCTGAATGGAAACCCTCATAAATCTCCTTTCTCTGTTATCCCAGGATCAGTGAAGAACATTGCCATGTTCCTTTCAAAACAACCTAAAATAAAATGAATACACTTGAGCACTTGAAAAAGTATTACGTCTTTCATAATGGATTAATTAGTAATTGATTATGGTTATGAACAACATAGACAATTATGTCTTTGTATATATCAAAAGATTATCGGCAAGTGTTTTATAATTGAATAATTAAGTAAAAATCTGGTCCAAGAAGTAAAGTATTAACAAAACACAAGGATGACATGATTTTGGAATAAAATCATTTAGATGAATTTATTAATCTTTCCACTATATGGGTACACATATTTATACTCTACACACACACACAAATACACAATGCATGCTCACAGTTAACATCCATAAATAATCATGACTAAGTTATTATTATAAAACAAGTGTCTGTTTTTTTTTATTTATAATGCAATACATATTGAAGTTTTTTTCAGATACACAAATGTGCAAAAGAAAAAAAATAAGATTACCTAATATCCAACTACTGAGAGATGATCACTATTAAAATGTTGCTTAGATTAGGGTTGGGTCTTATTTAATAAATACACAAACAGAAACAATTTGTCATTATAAATTGAATATTAATGCAAATAGTACTTTAATATTTATTTTCCACTGAATATATTTCATATTGACTCTTCCTTTAAAACTTAAACTGCACCAGTTGGGTATTTGAGTTGTTTTGATTTTAACTAATATAATGCTACAAACACATCAAAGGAAATGAAGTCCCCTTTTGCTGTGGCTTTTGAGAAAGTCACATGTCCTTCACTCCCAAATGCCATTCTTGTGGTTGTTTACAGTTGTCAATACAAGCACCCCATCACATCTGTTCCCAGAGTGATGGCGAGAAAGGAAATCCAGTGGCTGATGTTTAGAATAAGACACAATATAATTTTATTGCCGCTGATACTAGGAATGCCAGCTGATATTATTGGGGGAGGTTGATGGAGAAAAGATGGTTTACGGGGTCTTTACATCACATGACTTCTGACCCTGATTTCTTGTTTCTGCCTAGGCCAACAGACAAGTGTTGCAGATAGATTTCCTCTAAAGTGAGCATACTAGAATACCACTCAAGGAAGGACATTCTGCTTTGGTAAATTTACAAAACCTCCTTTTTACATCAGATTTGCAGGGGTCACTCATTCATTTATTTATAATTGATTTTGAATGATATCTTGGAGCTAGAATTGTGAAAAGAAAATTAGAAATAATGGTGAACAAGACAGACAAGGGCCTTGCCTTTACAGAACTTGAAGTCTAGTGCAGGAGATTCCTCCACACTGGTCCACACCTGTTTTTTACATCCAAGTGTTATGACAGAACATTTATAGGGACCATGCCAGAACACAGGATGGACACAAATGAGACTAAATTTGACTCATTAAACTCCCTTCTGGCCAAACAACTACATTTGTTCAACATTTTAAAAAAATCAGAACTTTAAGGAAGGTGTGTTGAATTGCTGTTTGTGTAGGATTTAACCCATGAATTCTCAGGGGGACACACTCATGGACAAAGAAGGGAGGTATAAAATGGCTTCTTAACAAAATAGCAAGGTTAGCCTATTCCTATTTTTCTTAGTTTAGAGAGACATCTAAGAGCAATTATAACTGCTCCCCATACTCAATTTAGGTACAATAACTGAAGGAAAATACTTAGAAGGATCTATTGGAAAGGCTGCAGGAACCTATGTCAAAACTCTTGAAATTTATCTCTCATATTCTTTCAATAAATATTTTGAGTGAAAGACTTGATTTTTACACAGAACTGAATTTTGTGCTGATTGCATTTTTCAGGGCACATTTTACATCCTTATTCCACAGGATATATAGATCAGTGGGCTTAACACAGGGATCACAACTATGAAGAAAATAGAGGCCAATTTATCAGTGTCCATTGAGTAACTCAATCTTGGCTGGAAATACATGAACAAGATACACCATGGAATATAGCACAGTGGTTAAGTAGGAGGCACATGTGGAGAATGCTTTGTGTCTCCCCTGGCCAAATTCATTTTAAGGATGGTAGTTGTGATGTAGTTGTAGGAGAACAGGGCAGTGACAATGTTGCACCCCACAACACAGCCAATGAAAGTAAACATTACTATCTCATTATTGGATGTATCTGAACATGAGACAGCTAGTAAAGTTGAGATATCACAATAAAAGTAATTGATGACATTGGAATTGCAGAAAGACAATTGAAATGTGCAGCAAGTGTGGATTGCTGAATCCACCTCACCTACAATACAGGCACCATCTCCTAGCTGGGTAAAGACCCTCCTGGACATGGCAATTTTACAAAAAAGTGGATTACAAATGGCTACATAATGGTCATATGCCATGACAGACAATATGAGGCACACCACATCTGCAAATGCTCCCCCTGAAATACATCTAGATGGTAAATAAATCACACAGAATCTTCTTTTGTTCAGAGAAGAAATCAGCAAGAAGTTTTGGAGAGACGTGGAGGAATAGCAGAC
Organism: Choloepus didactylus; assembly: GCF_015220235.1. Classification (NCBI taxonomy): domain Eukaryota; kingdom Metazoa; phylum Chordata; class Mammalia; order Pilosa; family Megalonychidae; genus Choloepus; species Choloepus didactylus. The sequence goes on from NC_051327.1 coordinate 52,809,285, forward strand.
ATCACAGAAGGACAGATTGCTCAGGAAATAATACATGCATGTTTGAAGTCTGGGGTCCAGCTTAATTAATAGGATCATCCCTAGACTGACAAACATGTTTGGGCCATAAACCAGAAGAAAGGGCACAAAGAACATCTGTTGCACATCCTATCTGCCAGAGAATCCTAAGAATATGAATTCAGTAAAAAAAAAAAAAGTGCAGTTCTCAACATCCATCATTCAGATCTATGAAATCCCTGGCACTGAGAGAAGAAAATGGAAGTGAAGGGTTAGCATTATCTTCCTGTATTGAAACTTTAATCACTGTCCATTCTAATTTTCAGTGATTAAAAAAGAAATACTTCTAGAACTGTTTGAAGTGAACTGACTCAAATGGAAATATATCAAATTAAATGCAAATCTATGAAATCATAATGATAATGATATATCTTAAACTTTTATGGCAAATATGACACAGCTTTATCTTCAAGAGTGTACAGCCTTGTCTCCTAAATGATCTAGACTATTTAACTATCACTGTTGTCCCTGGGAGTTCAACACTTGATCTCTCCAGAATAAGTGGCAGATATAATAATATAGTTTAATCATGTGATATTGCATAAGGTGGGGTGACTGAGAAATAAATACAGCCATTTTTACCATTTTGTTTTAATTCTGTAATATACAATAAAAACTCACACACATCCATGAGTGTGCACACACACACCCTTCTATTAAATATATTTACAAAATAAAGATTTTTAGATAATCAAAACTAACCATAATCACACTGCCTAGGAATAACCAGGCTTTGTTGTATAAACTCTCACTGTTTAATTTGTGAAATGGAAATATCAGAATAAACATACTTAGCATACAAATCAATATTATGAATAGATGCATTATGTTTTTTACTATACATGGACATCAATTCATTTAATATGTCCTTCACTAACAACCATTTGGTTTATATATAAATTTTCATATCAAAAGTAACTCCGATATGGTTAAAATTATACATACATAATTTAATATAAATTAGTTCTAACATCTTTAAGGACAAAGAAATGTGATTTTAAATTCAGGCAATTTTGTCATTCTTACCAAATATCAAGTGTCTCTTCTATATTACTTATCACCATGAATTATCATATTTTTCATACATTGTCTCTTATGTCCTGAGTTCTCTAAAACTCTCATTTTACAGATGGAGGAATAGAAATTCACACATAATAAGTAAACTTCTAGAATCTCATAGATTTAAAATTTCTCTAACTCCAAAGCAATTTCTCACAATAGATTCATGAATATTGTGTAATGAGGCATACTTTTTTAAAGTTTAACTCTCTTGTCTAATCTCATAGATTTTATAGAATATTTATGTTAAAGTCATGTTCAAAGAGTTACAAAATTATTGACCTATAAATTTAGAGAAGTAAGAGGCTACCAAATGTCATTTCTAAACCAAGCCAGGATTTCAAAAGTGATTTAGGAGAGAGAGGAGCAAATAGTAAGCATTGCCAAATTGTGAGGTGGTCTTTTTTTCCTGTAAAAGTTGGGCCAGGGAACATTATTAATATTAGTGTAAAGAGAAAGTGACATGGGCTGCTTCACTGCGTAATTCCAGGGCACAAATAGAAAATAAGAAAAGTGATGTCCCTGAAGCTATACAACCAACAATTGGGGAAGAAGCTCTCTGTATTGTCCAAGATATTTTATAACCTATAAACCATTGCAGTACACTGATACGTGTAGGTTGCTGTATGTTCATTATCTACTGTTGATTGTTATTTGAAGACAATGTACAATCATCATGTACATCAGCTGTACATCTTGACTTGTAATTAAGTTAAATTAGTTCCCACTAAATCAGTCAAAACAAAATTTACATGTCCAAAAAAACCAGTGAAAACATGTGTAAAGCATAGAGCATTTTATGTGCACCAATGCTCCAGATAATCTGTTTCCTATGAAAGCTCACCTGGGAGTAAAAGAAACATAGGTTTTGTTGCTGTTATTGTTGTTTTTGTTTATTGTTTGTTGTTGATTTTCCTCTTGCTCTCTGTAAAGCTAAAACACTCAGAGTAAAATCTTGGAAATTAGTATGTTTTTAATTTGGGGAATAGTGATTTTTGTCACAATTTTTAATGCCTTTTCATATTTCACTGCCATTCTTAGTGTGAAGATCCTAGTACCAAGTGTACTCCTGTTGAAACTATTGTTGATACAAACCTCAAACTGTTTAAGTAATTGTAACATTTTTCCACCCAGTGCACTCAAGAAACTTATCTGTGTTATCCAAGAGCTTTACTACAATTATCCACTTCTCTGGTACTTATTTGAAGGAGATGGTCTTTCTGATTCCTTCTTTTTTTTAATTTAATTTTATTGAGGTTGTTGACATACCATACAATTATCCAAAGATCCAAATTGCACAATTGCCCACAATACCATCATACAGCTGTGCACCCATCACAATTATTTTTTTTAATTTTAGAACATTTTAATTACTGCAGAAAAGAAATAAAGACAAAAAAATAAAACTCAAATACTCCCATACCCCTAAGCAGCCCCCTCCATTACTGACTCATAGTATTGGTATTGTACATTTGTTACAATTGATGAAAGAATGTTAAAATACTGCTAACTACAGTATATAGTTTGCAATAGGTATATTTTTCCTATATACCCCTCAATTATTAACTTCTATTTATACTGTCATATACTTGTTCTAGTTCATGAAACACATTTCTAATATTTGTACAGTTAATCATGAGATTGTCCACCACAAGATTCACTGTTTTGTACATTCCCTTCTTTTAACCTACAACTTTTCTTCTGGTGACATATGTGACTCTAAGCTTCCCTTTTCTACCACATTCACATGCCATTGAACACTGTTAGCACAACAACATGCTACCATCACCTCTGTCCATTTCCCAACACTTAAGTTCAACCTAGTTGAACATTCTGCTCATAATAAGCAATAGCTCCCCATTCATTAACCTTGTTCTATATCCTGGTAACTTATATTTCATGTCTATGAGTTTATGCATTTTAATTAGTTCATATCAGTGAGATCCTGTGATATTTGTCCTTATGTGTCTGACTTATTTCACTCAAGATAGGGCCCTCAAGGTTTCTTCATCAATCCGGATTTTTTTTAAAGACAGTTCTGCTCACCTACCATAATTTCTGTCCTAAGTAATCAATCAGTGGTTCCTTGTATTGTCACTTATTTATGTATTCACCACCATCAACACTATCTATATAAGGACATTTCTATTTCTCCCACAAAGGAGGAAGAATCAAAGAAGGTAGGGAGGCAAAAGAAGAAAAAAAAAAAAAAAAACAAACTTGAAAGCTAAAAATATAGAAAGCAACAAAATGAAAGGTAGAGTTAACCTAAAGTAGAATAAAAGTCAGACAACATCACCAATGCCAAGAGTCTCATACCCCTCTCTAATGTCCCTAAAGTCATACATACAGTGTCATGAGATATGGGTTGTCCTGGGTTGGATACATATATCTTAAATTTTATGTGACCTCAATACCCCACAGCCTCAGAATTCCCAACTAGCACAGCTGCATTGGCCAGGACCACATCAAATTGACTTTATTTTCCCCAATTTCTAATGCTTGTGACACATGCAAGAGCAAATTATTTTTATTACCTCATTGTGGTTGTAATGTTGCCAGTTGTTTTACCTGAATTCACAGTGCTTGCATGGATCCCACAGTTATCAACTTAACAGGAGCAAGACCGGCTGCTCAAGGTTGTGAATTGATTCTGGTGCACTGATAAAAGAATTGTTTGTCATATTTTAGCTGCTCTCTTAAAATTCAATTCATTCTGTCAATTAAGCCTGTGTCTTTGGGGTTGTATGGCAAATGAAATGTCCATAAGACATCATGTTCAGTAGCTCAGGCTTGGGTTAATTGTTCAGTAAATGAGGTCATTAAATCACTGTCCACGTATGTGAGGACCCCAAAGAAGCACTTAATTTCTCTATGCTATGTATCGTAGCCCTCTTTTGGCTTTTCCTACTGGGAAGGCCAGTAACAGCCCAAGAGATAGATGTTTCTATGGCTGTAAAGGCATATTATGCTTCCTCAGATAATGGAAGGGTCCAATGTAGTCTACTTGCTATATGGTGACTGGGATCTGCTCATGGTTGATGCAACCAAGTTGGTGAGGAAGCATTCTTAGTTGCCACAGTGAACAGGAGGGGAAGGCATCCACAACCTCTTCCAGCTGTTGCCTTGGGATGGGTACTATCCTCCAAAGAGTCTGGTACCCTCAGTGTCCTGTTTTCCTATGTAGCCATTCAGCAGCCTCATGCAATGTTGGCTCCACACTACAAACTTTTCTAAAGCATCTGCTTCAACATTGTCAGATAAAGAGTCAATACAAATAACACATTCCCTGGTTCATAAACAATGATAATCCATACAGCCCTTAATTCAGCCCATCAGATGCTTTGCATAGTCACAAATATTGTTTCCGTCATGGCTACTGCCTTCCAGATGGTGGGCTGCCCATGTACTGATCCATCAGTATACCAGGCAGACTTCCATATACTGTCACATCCATGAACAGTGGGTACAGAAACAGCCTGAAGGAGGATCAGGAGGAAGGGGCAAGTGTTCTTCCAGACAGGAAACTTGTCCTAGAATATTACACATTTCTGCACTTAAGAGGCTGTTGTTAAAAACACTGCATTGCAGCACATAGGCTTTCCATTTAATCAGAGTACTCAGCTGAGCACTCCCTGAATGCAGTTTACTTGCTGTGTATTTTATCTACCCCTGTATGGGGATGGCAGTGGGCAATGAGACAGGGTATTTTTGTGTCAGTCCTTCAACTTGCAGCAGGGCATTATAGGCAGCACACAGCTGTTTTTCTAATGGACTGCTACCACGGTTTGTCTCTTTTCCAAAGCTGAGACCAAAAGCCAATGGGAACTGGCTTTGCCTGTTGCCTTTGCCACAAGCCCAACCACAAAACAACATTGGTACTGACACATCTAGTTCACAAGGCACATCTGGGTCCTCCCCCTGTAAACCCTGAGCCTGTGTAATGGGCCATTTGGCTTTTTCAAAATCAGCCTGCCGTGGAACATCCCATTACCATGTTTTTCCCTTTCCTAACTAGGACATACAAAGGTTTTAGAATCTGCACTAAATAGTGTATAAATGGTCTCCAATAATGCAAGAAACCAAGGAAAGCCATGAGTTTTTTAGGAGTACGTGGAGTGGGGTAATTTCACACTTTATCAACAACAGCAGAAGGAATAGTCTTAGCGGAGGTTTCCAATTCTTCAAGACAGTTACCTGTCAATGTAACATCATCAATATAATAAAAGAGAATAACATTTGTTGGAGGTTTTCAGGTTTTTAAATCTTGAGCTACCAAGCCATGGCAAATAATGGGACCATGAAGATACCTGTGTCATAGCATGGCAAATGTCCATTGTTGTTTTTCCTACATGAGGGCAAACACAGCCTGGCTAGAGGGGTTTTAGGAGAGACTTAAAAAAGCATTAGCTGGGTCTAACACAAAATGAAACTGACCTAATTGGATACTTATGTCCTGTAACAAAGTAGTTATATTTGGTAGAGCTTCAAACAAGGAGGAATTACTTTGTTAAGCTCTCTATATCCAGTAGTCATTTGCCAGGTTCCTTCAGTTTTTCTTACTGGTGAGACCAGACTATTAAATGTGTTGTGAGTGGGGATTATAATGCCCATTCTCTCTAATTCCTTGATGATAGCAGTAGTTTCTTGATGTCCCCTGGGCAACTTATATTGACACACTGTTACTGTGCATCTGAGGGAGGGCACTTTTACCAGTGACCACTTAGCATGTCTTCTTTGGATGGTTTTGACCTCTCAGCACTGGAGATGGACTTCACCTACAGTAGTTTGAACATTGGTATCCTGCCAAATATCAATTCCTAACATATATTCTGGAACAAGAGATATATACATTGCGTACTTTTGAGGCGGTAGGTGGCTAATCTGCATTAGTAATTGTTTTGTTGCTTTAATACTTTGGCCTCTATACCTTGCAATGCCTAACACAGCCCCTCTGGGCCATGGCTGTTTTCTGTATATTGGGGTAAATTTCTCTCCAGTATTCATTAGTGCCGAAAATTTATGTTCATTGTTGGGGGGGAAGAAAATAGTAAATCAAGCCTCTGATACCCAGTGTCCCCATATATAGCTTTTATTTGGGGATCTTGTCCCAAACCCTGTGTGAGAGGAAAAGGGGCTAGTCATGCCTCCTTGGCAGGTGGAGCAGGTACTCTTTATACTGTAAGGGTTGAGTTTTGCAGCCAAAGATTTTTTCTCTCTCTGGTGATCTTGTTCTAAATTTGGTGTATCTCTGACCTTTTGGTAACTTACTCCATAATCTTATTAGCCATAGGTTTTGGCCATCTTTCAATAGCCTCAATTTCAGTGCTGGCAGCCATTAGGTCAGCCCATAGCTGTCTGTGTGGCACATGATTTGGACTGTTATGTCTTCTTGGGGAATAGCCTATAGCCCTGACTCCAGCCCCTATTCACCTTAGGCATTCAGATTCTCCTAGATCTGCTACTACTTGGGCATCCCTGGAGATGGGTTGCCTCACTAATGTGATAAAAAGGAGCACAGTGTCCCATAACATTGATTTGAGGCACTTTGCAAGATTGTACGTTTTATGCTCCTGGTGAAATTTTCATTATCTGGTCTTAAAAAGTTAGCAGCATAAACTGCATGTTTCATTCCTAGCCCCCTTACTATATCTTGTAAATCATCAAGCATGCTCCACTGGGGGGTGACCTGAGGCATATTCCCCACATTGGAGGAGGGGGCAGAGTCTTGGGCTGCTCTCCTCACAGTTATTCAGTTCACTAAAAGTATCAAAATATTAAAATAGCAGCTCACTGGTTGGTGAATGAGAACAAGAAATGAGGTAAAGAGTGTGTAATTCACAGAAGAAATGACAAATTTCATTTGATCCACAGAAACATAAGCAGAATGTTAATGTATTTGCCAAAGAATCCATTCTTGCCACCAGGTACACCTGAGTCATGAACATTGTTTTGGTTTGCTAAAGCTGTCAGAATGCAATATAAAAAAAGCATTTTTTTAATGGGGATTTATTAGCTTATGAATTTACAGTTCTGAGGCCATGGAAAGGTCCAAATTAAGGCATGAAGAGATAGATACTGTCCCTGAGGAAAGGCTGCTGGCACCTGGGGTTTCTCTGTCACATAGGAAGGCACATGGTGATGTCTGCTGATTCTTCTCCCCTGGGTTCTGGTTCAATGGCTTTCCCTCTCAGCTTCTGTGGGTCCTTGATTATTTCTCCCAAGGATTTTCTTTCTCAGCTCTCTGGGCTTTTACTGTCCTTTGTCCTCTTCACAAAGTGTTCCAGTAAAGGAATAAGACCCACCTTGAATGGGCTGGGTCACATCTCAACTGAAATAGCCTAACCAAAATGTCCCATCCCCAATATGTCTATCCCCACAAGGATAGATTAAAAGAGCATGGTCTTTTCAAACTAGCACAAACATTGAGCAAACCCTTCTGGACAACTTGACTGTACAGAGTAAGGGGTTGCTAATGGCTTTATACCTATCAATGGCTATCACTACCAGCAGCAGACATTCAGAATCTGCAAAGATACAGAAGATGAAGTATTGCAGAACACAACCAAAAAAATGGAATTCATTTTTTTTCTTGCAAAGAGGTCCTCAAGCATCTTGGGCCCAATTGCTGTGGAATAGCAGAGATCACAGGAGAGGTGGCTGAGGAAAAAATACACTGGTGTGTGAAACTGAGAATCCATTCTAATTAAAAATGAACATTACAAGATCTGCCAGAATATTAATGAGATAAACAAATAGAAGTATGGTGAATAGGGTTCCTTTGATGTCAGGGTGAATAGTTATTCCCAGGAAAAGGAATTCAGTCAAGGAGGAGCAATTTTTCCTGTCCATTCTTCTTTGTTCTTGTTCTAAAACATTGCAAAATTGATCATGAAAATAGTTGTCTACTTTTAAAATCCTGAACTTCCACCAACTATTATCTGTAGGGCTGAAAGATGTTGTTTTGTAAATTTTCTTAAATACCATCAGAAAATATTCAGACATGTATCACTTTTAAAAGTCATTGTTTTCTGGTTGAAAAAATTAAAAAAAAAGTCTGAGATTAGACATTGAGAAATTTTGCTTCTAAATCCAGATCTCATTCATGAGATGCATGATGTCTTGCCCTCTGTTGCCTTATCACAGGCAGTACCTTTGACTGGACTGAAACCTCTTTCCATATATAAAACTGATGAAGGAAATACAAAAGTTACTTAGGGCCAAAAAATACAGGATTAAACATTTCATATATTAGAAAATAAATACCCAAATGAACAAAAAAGTGGTCATATTATTGCATTCTTCAAGAAACTTGAATATGCTCAGCAAATAATAATAATAATAAGCATATCATTGACAATGATATTGCATTTAAATTAATAAATAAAATTATGCTACTATTTTTGGTGTATGGTATTGTAGTAGTTACTGAAACATGGACATGTTTTATTGAACTTTACTGTCACATTTCATCATTTTTTTTTCCACAGCATTGATAAATCAGTTGTATAGTTGACTTGATAAAATCTCTTAAACTAACAGAAATTCTATAAGGAAGTGGGAACAGCATAATTTAAAACTTACATTTTCATCTCTTTGGATTTTAAGTTGACTTTTCCATTAAAAATGAAAACAAGCAATAAATACTTCCTAGATATATAGGATTCTGTTTCTTTTATGTATGTGTGTGTGCGTGTGTGTTTATTTGTATGTGTGACGTGTTTGTAGGTGCTTACATCTCTCTGTTGCTATATGAAAGTTAGAATGTGGGTTTGGATGTGATATTAATTTTTTTCTTAAGTATTATTGTATGCAGTCCACATGGGCTTGAATTTAAACATATTTACATATATTAGTTCTTATGAACCATCAATTATTAGAGCAAAACTTGAACAATTCAAGTTAATAAATACAGTAATATCACTTGCTCAGAGGTAATAATAATAATAATGGCTTACTTATGAATTCTGGTTAAAAATATTAATAAGTAAAAGCTATACCCAAGATAGAAAAAATTCATATATCTCTAATACAAAATATTGTTTGTTCATTAGATCTAAGAATTTATTTAATGGATTAAGTAGGAATAAAATGATTCATTATAAAAATTCCTCAACAGCTGCATCCTTTTTTTTCTAAAATAAGTATTTTCTTCCATATTCTATAAATTGGACAACTAAGAAACATAACATAGATGAGCAAGTTTTTCTCTCCTTGCCTCTTGTAGGTGAACAATAGACAGATAACATTTTATTTTTACCTAACGACAGTTGGAACTTAAGTCTCTAAAACCCCTGCCTTCACACATTTGTCTTAAGCAAACTTGAAATTAATTAGACTTCTGGTTCTGTATTTTCCCCTGTGTATGGTGCAACAACAGCAGCACCCCACTTTCTGGTACCAAACACTTTTTTACTTTCCCAGCTGCTAAAACAAGTAGCAAACAATGTTTGCTGAAACACTGGGAATTGGCTCATGATTTTGAGGCTAGCAAAAGTCCACTTTAAAAAAAATTGACTTTATTTATCAAAAATTAAAACAAACAAAAAAAGACCTACAACATTTTAAACAAAACAAAGCAAAGAATTATGAAAAACATATAACCTAAAATAACTACTTTGCTTCCAACATGTTCCTACAAAAGTCCAAAATTGAGGCATCAGCAAGGCAATACTTTCTTCTTTGGTTGTCAGTTTTTCTGTCACTTGACAATGCGTATGATGGCATCTCCTGTATTCAGAATAAGTTTGACTCTCATGCTACACAACTTAACTGAAGTAACATCTTGAAGAGATTTATTTACAATGGTTCCACACCCACCAGAACGCAGACCAAGAATAAGAACTTGTCTAAATGGGGTATGCAATTCAATCTACCAGAACCAAATTTAACACACTCCAATAAGTTTATTTTGTTCACAGATATGTCTTTACTACATTCTAGCAAGCTCCTCAGAAAAAAAAAAAAATTCTAATGTTTTTATATCCTACAACCCCTAACATGAGGACTTTCACAATAATAGCTAATTTAATATTCTTTCAAAACATTTTTAGGATGTTAAGCTGGTGGCTGGTGGGCAATGAATAGAACTAAAGAGGCTTTGGGGGCTGTTTATAATATAGATCATATACACAAAAGTGATTCTTAAAAAAATAAAAGCCATAAGTACATAAGATGTTTTTGTAAAAAGCAGGGTTCCTTTTTGTTTCCAAAACTAAAATAATTTTAGTTTGACATTATTCATGACAATATCTCCTAACAGGTGAAGAAGTAGAAGTCCTAGTGAAAGTAATTTTTGTCCCCTCCAAATTTGTCTGCAAAGCTCCAATGTAGTCCTCCATTCTTGCTAAACCTTGGTCCACTCTCTTGGTGCCTAGCTTGACTTGGCTACCTCAGCAGGAACCTGATCTAATGATACCTTCACACTGACCTGACTGCTATAAATTTCCAACCACCCTCCCCCTGAAAGTGTTATTTTTATATACCTCTTCAGTGCTGTGTGTTTGAAAGGGAAAAATAAAAATTCATACACATACACACACCTAGGTATTTATTGAATAAGCTAAAAGTTAATAAAAAAAAGAGAAAGGAAATGAGAAATTTTAGAGTTCTACAAAAGGCTGATGATAGTTGTGGCAGGTTAAAGATGGTTACAAATATTTTTTGTCATTTGTCCCATGGAGAAATGACGTCTTTCCCTTTTTCCTTTGAATTCTGATTGGTACTTTACTGCTTTGATGAATAGAGTATGGGAGAAATAACCCTATGTCAGTTCTGTAATTAGCCTTTAAGAAGTTATACTTACACAGACATTTATTGTAGCATAGGTCATAGTGACCAAAAACCAGAAATAAAGCAGTGTCCTTCAATAGGGAAATAGAAGACTGGATTAAGAAAAAGACATAATGTAGAATATCATACAGGTATTAAATGGAATGCATATTCTAAGCAAAGTGTTAAATGTTTTTACTACTTCTGATAGCAAAATACAAGGAGAGATAGATTGAGAAAAGAACTGGTTTAAAAAAAGGAACAAAGATGATGTTTTGGAAAATTCTCAGCCTCTCCAGGCGGTAAAAGACACTAAAATAAATAAATGTTTTCTTATAAGCCCTCAAGAGTATGTGATCTAGTGATAAAGATAAAGTTGTGACTGTAAAATCTGTTGTTAATACCTCAGAAAAACAAAGAACCAGCATTTTAGTTACACAAAGACCTTTTGAAAAGATCAAGGGTGTGTGTCACAGAGCCTCTCAATAGAACGTTACAGGTGAAGGAAGTTAATGGCTTTGTGCCTTAACCCTCTAAAGGGCTAAGTGATAAAGGGCAATAATTTCTTCTTTGGTTGTCAGTTTTTCTGTCACTTGACAATGCATATGATGACATTTCCTGTCTTCAAAATATGTTTGACTCTCCTGCTACACAACTTAACTGAAGTAATATCTTGAAGAGATTTATTTTGTTCCACACCCACCAGAATGCAGACCAAGAATAAGAACATGTCTAAATGGGGTATACAATTCAATCCACCAGAACTGAATTTATCACACTCTACAATACATTTATTTTGTTCACAGATATGTCTTTACTACATTCTAACAACCTCCTCAGCTTCTCTTTACTACATTCTAACAACATAGGCTAAAGTAATAAAGAGGAAGATATCAGGGCCAACCATGCCTCTCTGGGAAGGTTGTTGTTGCTTAGGGGGAATTATGAAGAATATTTTAGACCTAATTACAAGGATGCTGTTAGTGCAGGTAATAAGAATGCAAGAAAGAGAGTGTGGTTTATATGTGGCTCCCTCTGCCTAATTTACTAGAGCTGCATCATTTCTATTCACAAAAAGATGTAAGGATTTTGATTTTTTGTTTTAGTTTCCAAGGCTGCTCCAAGAAAATTATGAAATGGTTCAGCTTAAAAAATGGGACTTTATTCACATACTGTTAGAGTCCAGAAAAATGTCCAAATCAAGGCATCATCAAGGTGATGCTTTTTCCCCAAAGACTGGCTGCCAGAGATCCTTGTCTCCTCTCCCACCAAGAAGTTGCTACCTTCTCTTCCCACGTTTTTTGATTTCAGCTTCTTGCTTCCTGTGGCTTTCTTCTTTCTCTCTCTCTCTCCCCCTCCCTCCCTCCCTCCCTGTTAGAAACAAGCATTATATCTTAAAAACACTCACCTGGTTGTGGAGGAGAAAAGAATTTATTCACAATCTTGCAAGAATGAAGGCACAGCCAGACACATGGCAGGCATGCCAGAAAAAGAACATATCCTACCCCTAATATGCAAGTCCCTCCCCTGTTTCCCCATTGGCTGAGTACTTCAGAGGTTACAGCTTATCTGAAAGAGCTAATTAGCCTGTCTTTGAGATTTTGAATTGTACAGCCTATCAGAGAGAGTTTACTAGTTTAAACTTCCTGCCAAGAGCTCCCACCTTTGATTATACCCCATATCCTTTTACATTCCAGTAACCCCGTTTTTTTTTATTTTTCCCATATAAGGAGCTGAAACTGATTCTAGGGTTATGTCATGGCTTTCTCTCTCTCTCTTTCCCTTTACCACGGAGCCTGTTTAAACAAGTTCTGCCACCATTTTCCCTATCCCATGTTGCCTTTATGTGAAAGCTAAACTTAACCCTTTCTTACTCTCTCTCTCTCTCTCTCTCTCTTTTCACTTCGTTTTTCAAGGACTCTGGTAATAGGATTAAGATCCATCTGAATGAGGTGGGTCACATGGGACAAACCTTTACTGAAGTAGCCTCATCAAAAGGTCTTACAGTGGGTTTACACACAGAGGAATGGATTAGATTTAAGAACATGATTTTCTAGGATGCATACAGCTTCATACCACCACATACATGTTATTAAAATGAAAGTATTTATAAAGCTCCATATGCTTTTTTTTTAACTTGATTTTACTGGAAAGCAGAAAAACATTTCTGAAGAAATCTAAAATATAATTCAAGTTAACAACAAACATATTAGTATCTGATCCAGAGCCAATAATATTTCTTTGATGCAGCTATATCCACATGCATGATCACCATCATCCATTGTCTGATCTAGATGATATAACTATCTTTGTGTCTGGTTCCTGGTTCAACTCTTGATTCTCAGGAACAAGTGAAGGCTATAATTATATGCCTGATCATCTCATATTCCAGACAGGTGGGTAATTGAGGAAGAATAGAATTTTTAACATTTTATTCCCATCTACACAAATGCCTAATAATGTACCTGAAAAAATAGCTACATGATCTCTAGTCAAACAATTTTTATTGTTTCTGCTTCACCAATCTCAATATGGGCATTTTGTATTACTTCCATATTTCAAACACACATACATGTATATATACTCCTATTAACATATTAAAACAATAAAAGAAGTTTTTTAATAAACATAGCAAAATCTAATATAATAATAATGCCTGGAGATAACTGTGCTTTCTTGTATTTAGGTAAGATTTTTATTTTTTTATGATTGTGAAGATGTAAGATACAAAATGCTATATAAAATATAAGAAATAGAGTAGTATTGTTTCTTATTGATGTATAATAATTTATTTATTCCATCTATGGTTTATAAAAATCCTCATATCATAAAAAAGTATAAAATTAATAAAATTATACATAAACAATTTAACATTTCCAGGTGTTTCTTTAAAATTAGTCTTTAGAAATGGACATGAGGGGAAAAAATTATTGATTTTCCATAGAGACCACTTTGGAGCCCTGAATAAAGGTGTTTTTCTTATGTAACCTAATTTACCACCATAAATGATATTTTAATTTATCTCATAAAGCCTAAGTTTTTATTAACAACCTTATTATTTTGCTGTATTTGTAACATCTAAAGTATCACAGACTTTATTTTTTTCTGTGTTGCAAAGCATTTGCCTTCAGTAAGTTCCTGAATACAAATTTATCTTAAAAAAAAAATGATTAAACTAATGGAAGGCTCATGTATATTTATATCACAGTCTTGTTTGGATTTTCAAAATTAGCATTCCACAGGTTTTTAGATTTATTTATCACTGAACAGAGAAGTTATCCGTGGAACATGGCTAAACCAAGGCAGTATTTCAACATAGGTGATTAAGGGCAGAAAGAAGCAAATAGGAAGTGTTGTCATTTTGGAAGTAGACTTTTATTTATTTCCACTGAACACTAAAACATTATTAAAATTAGTATGAAGAGTAAGTGAAATGCATGGCTATTATTTCAAAATTCCAGAAAGCATATATGAAAAAAGGAAAATGGTGTTCCCTAAAGTTGTACAAACTGGCAGCCTTGGGGGATGATCTCTGCATTGTTCAGGTTTGGAGTGAATTTCAAAATGTGCAAATCATTTCTATATATCAACAAACACATATTGCTATGTGTTCATTAAACATCTACTCTAGGTTTATATATCAAGATAATGTACAAAAGTCAAGCACATGCCCTGTAAAAATCTATGTTGTAGTGCAGTTGATTTAATTGCCACTAAACCAGCAAGCACAAAATTTGTGTGAAAAAAAAAAGATGTATTAGGCATATATTATTTTATGCACTCCAACACTGATGATCATTTTCTGTTTCTTTTAAAACACAATTTGAGAGTAATCTGGAATACGGTTTTGTTGTTGTTTACCTTGAATCTACTAAGCTTGGAAACTCATCAGGCTAAAATCAGGGGAAGTAGTATATTGTCAATTTTGAGAGAAATGATTTAGGTGACAATTTTAATGCCTTTTCACATTTCATTGTCATTCTTTGTGTAATGATCTCAATAGTAAAATGTCACATTCTCAAACCATCTGAGTAATTGCCAAAAATTGTCTACCAGGTAACCACAAGAAACTAATGCATTTTTGCTACCCAAAAGTTCTACTTCCATTATCTACTTCTTTGGAGAAAGGAGAATCATCCTTGCTCAGTTTCTTCTTCCAAACTCATTTTTCCTTCAGGTGCTTCTCTCTGTCTCCAAGGATGTCAAATCCTTTCGGGGTGCACTCTGCTTAGGCAGGACCCAGACTAAGCTTCCCAAATACAACCACCACTACAGATCACATAGTTTAACTTCCCTCCAGCTCTCCTATTAAAACCTGAGTTTGCATAGCTACAATATTATTACAAGCTATATAACCTAATTGGTCTTCAAAAAGGATTAGTGTTATAAGTCAGAATGGCACTCTTATAATTGAAATCAGCGTCTTTAGGAGGCATTTTGGGGATCAGTGGCAAGAATATGAGAAATACTCATCTGTGTTTAAGGCTTTCCAGTTGACCCTACAGCCACTAAAATAATAGTATGTAGACAACTGCCTACATACAAGTCCACTAACTTCTGATAAATTAGCCCTGAAGCATAAATTGTTATGAAACAGAGTTTATTGCATGACACTAGTTCTGAAGTATATTGTCTCCCTGCAGACGGAGAACAACCAGAAGCGTCCATTTGTTGATAAAGACATTTTTGCTCTGCAAGTTTTAGAAGTGGGGTTCATCAAGTTTTCCTGGTGCTTTTCTTTTTTTAAACAATAACTTGTGCTTTATGGTAAGACCTGTAGTATTTATACACATGAAGATCTGTGCACAAGGTTAGGTAGTGGGAAAAAACTGCCAGTGGCTTTGTTTTGAAGTTTATTACACAGATTTCAAATTTTATCAGTTGCACTTTAAAGGCTGTATAAAAAGTATTGCATTCCTACAATGATAATGTTAATGAAAACTTTTAAAATATACGAAGGCAACAGACAGCAAAAAAGCACACTGCAAGTAACACATTGTGAATAACGTGAAGTATATTTATTGATTGTTTCCTACATTGCATTTACAATTATATTGGAATACTTATTTTATATAAGGAACTACTAGAGTTAAAAAAGATAATATTAAAATTTTGCAGTTGCTTCCAATGTGATAGTGGATAGACTTTGCTTTTGGAAAATTTTTAATAAAATTAACATGTAATTATAAATGAAGTTAATTTTCAGAAATGAAAATATCTCTGCACACAGAACCTAGAGCACAAACAGGACATTAGTAAGCATCTCAAGAATCATCCTTACACCCGACCCCAAACTGACATCCAAGATAAGAGATTGGTTTGCATATTTTTGAACTATGCAGAAGTGAAATCATAGAGATTGTACAAAATTATGTCTGGATTCTTTCACCAAAGCTTATGTTTGTGAGATTCCTCTATATTTTTGTTTGTTGTGATAGTTCTTCATTGTCATTGTTGTGTAGAAGTCCAATGTACAACATACCATTTGCTGTTTATTCAATGTAGAGCTAGAAATCAGCTAACTATGGTCCCTAAAATTTTATTGAAATACAGTCACCACATTCATTAATATTTTGTAACTGGTTGCTGGGATTCAAAGGCAGACAGTACTTGTAATGAGACTTTACAGCTTGCAAAGCCTAAAATATTTTCTATCTGACCCTTATAAAATGTCAATTCTGATTTAAATTTAATCTCTGATAAACTTGAGTTGATTTCTCTTTCATTTTATTGCAAATAATGCTACTGTGACAATTTTTGTACATGCCTTTTGGTGGATGGTCAAAATTCTCTTGGATAAAAAAACTAGCAGTCAAATTTTTCATTATCATATATTTTTCCAGCTCTAGTAGATACTTCATGTAGCTTTCCAAATAGGCATGACAATTTTTACTCATCCAACTAATGTATGAGAGCTATGGTTGTCCCTCATATACACCAATACTTGTTGGCATTGATTATTGTCATTTTAGACATTCTGTATGTGAGTCATGGTACTGCACTGAAGTTTTAATTTTTATTTACTTGAGCAATAATAAAGGTCTTTAGCCAATTCTATGAAATGTCTATGAAAATGGAAATGTGAATGAGACCAGTCAAAAAGTCTGCGTTTAAAAATATTTGGCCTTCTAATAATACAATTATCTCATAGATATCATTACCACTGTTACATCAGGACAAATCAGCCTAGAGAAGCAGTGCCTTTCCATTTTAAAGTGGTGAAGCAACTCATTTTTTTTTTTTTTGGTCATATCAGCCCAATTGTGGAATGGATTTAAATAGCATTAGATTCATAGGAGGTATACACAGAGACCAAAGGCAGCAGCTGGAAAGGACAGTAGGGATACTGAAATTGAGCCACTCTTTCACAGAGAAATGAAGTCTAACAAGGAAGAGTGACTTGTTAAAGGGCACAGTGATTTGAGTGGCTTTGGCCACCTGGTGTATGGCATGTTCCTAAAAAGGGATTCTTCAAAGGAGATAAATTTGATGCTTCTGGTTTTAATGTTTATCTCTCAATAACTGGGTCACTGAGCATTGTTACTGCTCTATTCTCAAAAAGTGATTAAACAGGCTATCACCAGTATTTACTCATCTATTTTCTGTCTTATAAACATGTCCAAATTCACCATCACCATGCTGCTCTTATGATATGGGAGATTAGTGAAAAGATTTAAGGAAAGTGTATAGATATGAAAACATGCCTGTAATGTTAATTCCATACATATATATTTTACATAACATTTTTAGAAAGTGAATTTTCATTAGTCATTGGTAGATGTGTCAGAAGGGTATAAGGTAGAAAAATAAAGAATGGAAGGGATTAGCAAGTAATAACATTAGAATAAATAAAAGTTTTTGATGTTATGTTCCTATTGTCTGTAGAATTCCAAGGTAGAAAGGTCACTACATTCTATCTTCCTAAGCTCTTATTTGAGTAATGAACCTTGTAAACAATATCATTAATAATTGGTTATTCAATCCCTACTTATGTAATCAAGGGAGAAGAAGCACAATATCAAATCAGTCAGCAACATTTTTGGTCATCCATTTGTAGGGCTTAAAATTTCCTTACCTTTAAGTCACATCCACTAGGGCTGATAAAAGAGGCAAATATGGAGAGCAAATCAGTATTTAGATGTAGTAATATAAGCTGTCATGCAGAAAGAAAATGATTTAATTAGATGCCATGTTTCCATGAACCAAATTAGTGGCAATCCACTGAACCCATCCACTTGGATTGGACTTTAATATTTTAGTTTTAATTTCAAACACAGTTTTCTGTCATGCTGCTGCTCATAAGTAACAATTCCAACACAGTAAGTGTTAACAGACAAAAAATGGTAAATGAGGATATCCTTAAAACTCTTTGTCTAGACAAGCCATCTCCATAGGCCTTCTCCACTTCTGTACCTCCCCCCAACATGTCCCTGTGTGCCACAAAGAAATGGCAGTTGACAACACACATGAGGTTCTTGGGCTTTACTCCCATTCTGAAATGTTTTCCCACTGGGCGTTTTACAAAGGCAGCTATCAAGTCTAAGATATTCAGTAATTTTGCCTTGTACAATTATAATATATCATTAGGAAAGTTCTTGAATCTAGTATATTCAAGAAACATGGCCATATCCATGTTTTCTCAACAAGGTGATCAGTGCTTTGACCATCAAAAAGCTAGAAGAGAGCCAGATAAAGTAGGTGAATATCAAGAGTACATTGATGAATGCTCTTTATTTCCCCAAATAATTAATATGTATTTCTTTATGCACTCATAACTCCCAGTAAACACAACCAATATATGTATTGTCTTAGTTATAGAAAAAACATATTCAAGGCATATATTATAACCTCAATTAATTTTGTTTTGACTTGCATCTACTAAGCACTTAAAAATTTACTGAGGTTTTGATTTTATCACTTATTTATTTCCCATTTTGTGCCCCAGACATGGTACAGAGTCACTGGAAAATGCAAGAAATGCTGAGATCTTGAGCAGGAAATAGTCACAATCCCGTATTTTAGAAAATGATTTAATGAGCATCATAATATTTTAAAAATTCTCTGAGGAGAGGATTGTTTGTGAATCCAAAAAAGGTGTTTATTCCAGGCTGAAAAAGGGGAAGAAGGGAAGAAAATCTTTCTGGAGGAAATGATGGAGGAGTTAAGAATTACCATTCAAGAATGTACTTTCCTGAGGCCCTTCCCTTTTTTCTTTAGAACCTAAGCATGTTGAACTTTGTCCTAGTTTGCTAATGCTGCAGAATGCAAAACACCAGAGATGGATAGGCTTTTATAAAACGGGGGTTTATTTCACTACACAGTTACAGTCTTAAGGCCACAAAGCGTCCAAGGTAACACATCAGCAACCGGGCATCTTCACCTGAGGATGGCCAATGGCGTCCGGAAAACCTCTGCTAGCTGGGAAGGCAGCCGGCGTCTGCTCCAAAGCTCCGGCCTCAAAACAGCTTTCTCCCAGGACGCTCCTCTCTAGCAAGCTTGCTCCTCTTCAGAACATCACTCCCAGCTGCACTCTCTTTTCTTCCCCCAAGTCAGCTCATTTATATAGCTCCACCATCAAGGCCCACCCCAAATGGGCGGGGCCACGCCTCCATGGGAACATCCCATCAGAATCATCTCCCACAGCTGGGTGGGGCACATTCCAAGCAAATCCAACCAGCACCAAAACTTCTGCCCTACACAAGACTACAAAGATAATGGCATTTCGGGGACACAATACACTCAAACTGGCACAAACTTCATTTTCACTAAAGGGGCAAGATACTGTCTTCCTCAACACCTCTCTATTTGTCAGTCCCTCTGACTATAACCCTTTCTTCTACCTAAATTGCATTTTTACCCATCATTTACAGATGAGACAAAATTTTGCCATTTTGGGATGACTTCCTTCTCTACATACCAAATTCAGACATTTTGTTTCTGATTCATGGGATTGAGTCTTTTTATTTTATGATGATTTGCAGGTTTTTATGAATTATTTGAATGCTTAATTAACTAATGTTTGTTTGATACTTCCACTAGATAATACTATTTTTTAGTGTAAAGCTCCTAGATTCACCTTGAAATAGAATACTAAGCAACTAATAAAGCAGATATTTAGTAAACACTCAAAGCATCATAGAATAATTGAAATACTAAACAAATGAAAATAGAACAAATAAAAATTTGACATGACAAAAAGGGTTAGGTAAGTTTTCACAAAGAGGAGGTAGTATATATAAATTCAGGGTGTGTAAGACAACATTTCTGTTTAGGGAAGTGCAAACTTTTAATATGTTTGGAATATTGTACAAACTTTTTTTAAAAAAAATGAATATTTAAGACTTTTTTTCACATGTTACCATCTGATTTTATGAAAATAATGACCATAGCTACATATAAACATGTCATATACATAATATTTTAAATTAATATTTAAAACCACCTTTTAGTTTTCAGTCTTACAAGGGCCACTTTCACATCTTTGTTCCTTAGGCTATAAATCAGGGGATTTAACATGGGAATCACAAGAGTGTAAAACAATGAGATCATTTTGTCTTGATCTAAGGAATAGAAAGAACTGGGCCTGAAATACATGAAGAGCATAGTTCCCTGGAAAATTGCAACAGCAATCAAATGGTAAGTGCAGGTGGAGAAAGCTTTGGATCTTCCCTGAGCAGAGTGGATCTTTAAAACTGATAGGATGATATAACAATAAGACACAAAAACTCCTGAAATGGTACTCAGTTCAATGAAGCCAAAAATGGTGAATATCACTAACTCATTGACCTGTGTATCTGAGCAAGACAGCAACAGAAGAGGAGGGACATCACAGAAGAAATGATTAATCTCATTTGACCCACAGAAACATAAATGGAATGCTAATGTTGTATGTGTCAGAGCATCCATTACTCCCACAAGGTAAACCCCAGCCATGAGCGTGGAGCACACCCTGCTGGACATGTTGACTGTATAGAGCAAGGGGTTGCTAATGGCCTTGTACCTATCAAAGGCCATCACTGCCAGTAGCAGACACTCAGAATCTGCAAAGATACAGAAGATGAAGAATTGCAGAACACAGCCAAAAAAGAGAATTGATTTGCTCTTGGCAAAGAGATCCACCAGCATCTTGGGCCCAACTGCTGTGGAACAGCAGAGGTCACAGAAGGAGAGGTGGCTGAGGAAAAAATACATCGGTGTGTGAAGCTGGGAATCCATTCTAATTAAAATGATCATTCCAAGATTTGCCAGAATATTAATGAGATAAACAACTAGAAGTACACTGAATAGAGTTCCTTTCATGTTAGGGTGAGTAGTTATTCCCAAGAAAAGGAATTCAGTTAAGGAAGAACAATTTTCCCTGTCCATTCTTCTTTGTTCTTTTTCTAAACTATTTCAGATATTGTCAAGAAAATAGATCCATGT
Organism: Choloepus didactylus; assembly: GCF_015220235.1. Lineage (NCBI taxonomy): Eukaryota > Metazoa > Chordata > Mammalia > Pilosa > Megalonychidae > Choloepus > Choloepus didactylus. The sequence continues at coordinate 52,830,594 of NC_051327.1, forward strand.
TTAATCTCTGGACATCCACAAACTTTTATCTGTAAAGCACAAAGTGATTTTTTTTTCTTTTAGTGTTCTTCTATCCTCAGAAAATATCCAGATGTCACTTTTAAAGAGCTATTGCTTTCTCATTGCAAAATTAAAAAAAAAATTCTAGTACCAAAAGTTGAGAAACTTTGATTCTAAATGTAGATGCCATTCATGAGACATGTGATGTCTTAACTTCTATTGCCTTTTTAATAGTCAGTAAATTTCACTGAACTGAAAACTCGTTCCAGACAAAAATAAAGTCAAGGAAACAGGAAAGTTAGATAGACAAGATCAGAAGATACAGCACTAAATATCTCATATATCAGGAAATAAATACCCAAATGGACAAAAACGTGGCCATATTTAAGCCATTCTTTAAGAAAAATGATGGATTTTTAAAGTCTCAGCAAAGAGCATATCACTGAATTTATTATATTGCATGTAACATAATAAATAAAATAATTATGTTATGGTTTTTGGTGTATGGTGTCTTTAGTGTTTCCTTAAACATGAGACACATTTTATTGAATTTTTCTATAATACTTCACCACATCCTTTGAACATTTATAACCCACTTGCATGACTGACCTGACAAAGTTCCTTGGGAAACCAAATGGATGTACTAAAAAGAAGTGTGAACCACGTTTGCATCTCTTCACATTTGAAATTGACTTTTCTATTAAGAATCTCAATGTGAAGAGTAACAGTAAATATATTGTAGAGATGTAGGATTTGGTTTCTTGTATATGCGTGTCTGTTTTCCTGTGTTTCTGGTATGTTTGCATGTTTGTGCATCTCTCTGTTGCTGTATGAAAATTAGAATGTGGGCTTTGGTCTGAATTTAATTCTTTCTAGAATTAAATATTATAGGATGTTGTCCATATGGACATGAATTTACATAAATTTACATACATCTGTCCTTGTCGTGTGATATCTCAATTATTTTTGCATAATACTGGAATAAATTAAACTAATAAGAACAATAATACAGTGGTAAAAATAATGGTTTCCTTACAAATCTTGGTTAAAATATAAGTAAGTAAAATCTGTATGTTCTTTACACAAATTAGGTCCGTCAAATTAGATTTTACAATTCATTTAATGGAGTGAAGTAGGCATAAAATGATTCACTTAAGTATTCCTCCATACTTGATTCCTCCTTTTCCGCATAAGAATAGTGTTTTTTTTTTTTTTCCCTCTAATTTTTAATTTTGAAAGCTCAGAAACCTACCTTAGAGGAGCAAGTCTTTCTCACCATGTCTCTGATAGGTGAAGAATAGACTGATCACCTTTTATCTTTTTCTAATGGCTACCGGGACTTAAATCCCTAAAGCCTCTGCCTTCACTCTACTGTGTTATGTAAATACGAGATTAATTAGATTTCTGGTTCTGTTTTTTCCCCTGTGAATGCTGCAACAACTTTAGCAAAGACTGAAGTTTTAATTCTTCATTCCTGTCACTAAATTAATGAATGTCAGGAGAGAAACAGAATTGATTTTAATATCATGGTCCTTAGCTACCCTGAATCTATACCATCCTCCTCCAGTCCAAGGAGAAGTCTAAAGAAACTTGTTAGAACCTCCACTTAATTACTTTCATCTCCTTTTCACTGTTCACCCTGTTTCCTCTATTTCTGAAGCAGGGTCCTTCATGTCCCCATTTAGAAATATGACATTTCTTCAATGGTTATCATAAATGCCAGTTTTTTTTAATTAAGCATATATTATTGCCTTTCCCCAACAATGTGCAATCTACTGTCATTTCAATGATTTTATGAATATATAGCATCCACTATACTTAGCATACTCTTGAAGTTATGTTTATTTTGGTAACAGATATGTCTCTTATGGATATTGAAAGCTCCTTTAAAATCATTTTTGGCTAATTTTTTTTTAACATCCTGAAAACCTAGTATACAGATTTGCATCTGTAATGTTAATTTAATATTTTCATTAAAAACATTTTGGAGTTGTTAGGATGATGGTGGTTGGTGGATGAAGAATTGAAGTAAAAGGACTTTGGGGCTATTTCAATTAACATCAATCATGTATACAAGGGTGATTCTTACAAAAACAAAAACTGAGAGCACTTGTTTTAAAACAGTGTGGTTTCCAGAAATAATTTGAATTTGCCATTTTTTCATATCATTTTTTTTTCTAAATTGAAAAGTACTAAAAGTGTAATTTAGGGTCCACCCAAATCCACCCCACAGCTCTGATGTAATCCTCCAGGCATTATGATCTTGGACTACTCTCTTGGTACCTGGTTTGATTTGGCTCCCTCAGCAGGAACCTGAGCTGACCATACCTTCACACTGACATGATTGATATAAACATCCATCCACTCTCCCTTTGATAATGCAATTTTTAAGACTATCTTCATTCTGTGCCCTTTGCTGTGTGAATGCATATGAGAAATAATAAAAATGCACATACACACAGATACACACCTAAGTATTTACTTGAGTAAACTAAAAGCTATTAAAAAAAATCTATAAATGAGAAATTTCAGGGTGCTACATCTGGTTCATGGTAGATCTGACAGATTGAAGACAGATGCGACTTATTTGTCACTTCTACCATGGAGAAAAGGTGTCCTTCTCCACTTCCTCTGCATTTGGACTGGTCCCTAGCCACTTTGATGAAGAGTATGGCAGAGCTACCTCCATGTCAGTTCTGTGATTAGCCTTCAAGAAAATATATCTTCAGAGACATTTATTGCAGAATAGTTCATAATGACCAAAAACTGGAAACAAAGAATTCCCTTCAATAGGGGAATAAGTGGATTAAGAAATTCCATAACGTGGCATATTGTGTTATCATTAAGTGAAATATATGAGCCTTCTTCCTACTGAAGTGGAAGAATTTGCAAAAGGTTATGATTGAAACATGTTTATGTGGTTGAAAGATTTTATGTTTTTGTATGCAAATAAATCATCTGAAAGTATATTAAACAACTGCTAATGGTTGGGAATGAAGACAGGTAAGAAAAAAGATTATTAGTTTTGACTTCTGAAAAGTTTGTGTCAGACTTTTACAATCTGAAACTAATAGTATCTTTCATTTAAATTTTGAAAAATAATCAAATAAAATTGTAATATAGATCTTACTTGGGTAAAATTACATGCAAAATACTAATTCAAAAATTTTAAACTTTTTTTTTTTTTGTGGACTGGTCCATTTGTCAAAAAACTGAGGAAACCCATCTTGGGATGCTGTTCAAGTTATTCAGAGCACAAATATGGGGCCAGGTAGGCCATGAGGAAGAATCTGAATGGTTTTTTCTGTTTCCCGGGCAGACTTCAGGAGCTGGTTGCAGAGCCCATGTGCCCAGGCAAGGGCACATATTGAACACTGCATGGGGGGCTTTGCAGTCAAAGGCTGTTTTGGTGTGTCCAGGCCACAGCATGGACCCATTGGCCCATGCCCGAGGGTTGCAGGGGTTGTCTAGTGGCATGGAGACCCTGGCTATGAGGAACCTCCAACATGCACGCAGGGTCCACTCGTTCCTATTGTCTGAGGAACCACTCCCAGGCTCACTGCCTTCTGGGGACCCTGCTCCACCCGTGGGCCATCCATCACACCTGCAGCTGCGGCTGGTCGGGCTGGTGGGCCGGAGCTCCAGGCCCTGAATTCATCTGCTGTGAGGAAGGCTTCGCACACCAGGCTCAGGCCCAGGAATACCACCACCTCCATGGACATCCCGAGGGCTTCCTGCGGTACCCGGGGGGTTTGTGGCTCCCAGCAGATCCCCACTTGGGGCACCCAAGAGGTAGTTCTCAGCATCCCACACAGGAGTTCCTGTCGCGGCTGTCAGATCTAACTGGATGGTGCCAAGCACACATCAGGGTTACACTGCCCGGCAGACCCCAGGCACATGCAGTGCTGGGCGGTGGCAAGATGTGCTTCCCCAGGGAGCTAGTTTTGGCAGCTTTCCAGGCTGAAGGCCAGGCCCAACTCCAGCCCCTCCACAGGTCCACAGTCTAGGCTTCAGGTAACCCAAGAGACAAGGAAGTGCTGAATGGCAAAGTTGTCAACCATGGTGAGAGTGGCCTTGGCCTAGGCCCAGTACTGCTCCTGCACCTATAGCCAGGACACCTTCTCTGCCACCAGTTGGTAGCAGTTTCTGTAACCAGGGAAGATGTCTGTGTCTGAGGGGCAGAGAGGATGCACCACCCAGGGCCATGATGCAGTAGGAGGATTAAGGCTGTGCCTCCACAATTTAGGATACCAAGCTCGAGGCTCTCATCGCTGAGCAGGGAAGACAGCTACACAAGCTCCAAGGCCAGAGGTACCACTTGTACCTGCATCTCCGCTGCCATAGGGCTGAGGTGGCCCCCAGGGCCAGCAGGGGCATCACACCATAGGGCCCAAGCAGAACATAGTGATGCAAGGCAGCCAGACCCATGATGCCCACCTCCAGGGAATCTAAGTCCCAGCACATGGAGTGATGGACCATGGGGCAGTGACCTGGAAGGCTATTGGCTGGCCAGAGGCCAGAGGAGAGTGAGGCACCTTCTGGGTGGCCTCCAGGGAGGCAGAGAAGACATGATGGAGGAGGGTGGGAACCTCACAGTCAGAGCCAGGGGGAACAGAGAGTAAGAGCAGAATGGCAGCCTTCCTGGCTTTCAACTGGGTCACCCTGCACAGGCAGAGGCCATGCTCTGAGACCACCACCAGGCCATGTTCAGCCACCATGCAAAAAGCACTGCTGGCCTCCTGTGCAAAGGGGCAAGGTGGGCATCTGAAAAGGCCCCCAGTGCCACAGAGCCCCAGCTGCCATCAGCACACAAACACATGCACACACACATATATGTATTATGCTAGGATTGCTAAAACTAACTGACAACTAAACATAAACAATTTAATGCAAATATGAAATCATATCATAATGGTATCTCTTATATCTTACGTTTGTGTAACAGTGTACAGAGTTTGCAACACAACTTCATCCAAATTAAATCACATTATTTCTACACCAATGTATATACTACTCATGATAATATTTACTGCTTCTGTTGTGTAAAGAAATAAACCTGATAAGGGTTTAAAATCATGGTTCCCACAGTTTTTCCAGATAGGACAAGTCTTCTGACAAGAATTTTTTTTTTTTTGTCAATTTTATAATTATAGCCTGTAATAGAGAACTTTAAATGAAGAAATATACCCCCTTATTCCTTTTCCAGATCATCAAATTGGTAGAGGAGGCAGTGATATGGCAGGTTACTGGATATAATATTCCCCCTTACCCCACTTATTCCTCAGGTCTTATCCAGCTTCATTAAACAACCTATGTCTCATTGGAACAGGGTTGGACAAAATCTGTGGTTTGGGACTCACTGAAGCAGGAACACTCAGGGTTGCTAGGGAAGAGTTTGGAAGGTCTCCAAGAGCTATAGGATGAAGTGACAGGCAGAAATAACCACACGGCCCTTGGAAAGTTGCTGTTGCTCAGGTGAGCTAATGAAGACCATTTAAACCTAATCACAGGGGCTGGTAGTATAGGTAATAGAGAGGAAAGAAAGGGATGTGGTTTGCTGTGTATCTCTCTCTACTCTAGTTTACTAGAGATCATGTGGTCTCTATTCACAAACAGATATGAGTATGCTGACATATGTTATGAAAATGAAAGTTTATATAAAATTCCATACCCTTCTTTGTTTTTTGAAAAATGATTTTACTGGAAAGAGGGAAAAATGGTCTAAAAAAACTTAAAATGTAAAACATTACCACCGCAAACATGTTAATACCTGTTCCAGAACTAGTGACATGGTTTTGATGCAGCTGTAATGCCATGAATTCTGTAATGATCTCTTAACTGATTTAGATCATATAAATATCTCTGTGTCTGATGCCTTAGCATTCTACTCTTGATTCTCAGGAACAAGTGAAAGATATAAACATATGGTTTATAATCTGTCCCATACAGGTAGGTGATTGAGAAAGAAATATAGACTTATCATTATTCTTTTATTCCTGTACACGAATGTCTAATATTATAGCTGAAACAATAACTACATGATCTCTAGTCAACCAATATACATTATTACTTCTTCACCAATCTCAGTATTGGCATTTTGTGCTAATTCCATATTGCAAACGTATGCATGCAATTCACTTCCATTAAATAAATTTAGACAATATAGGAAGTTTTTTTTTAAAGATAGAAAAATTAACTAATCATACCGCCTAGGGATAACCATGTTTTCTTGTATATACTATCAGATATTTTTTTTGTTTTTAACCAATTTGAGGACATAAAAACACAATTATATATAAAATATTATGCATAGAGGCATTGCATTTCTTTCTATTGGTGTATATTAATTTATTTCATTCATCCTATAGTTTGTATATAATTCTTTATATTGTAAACAAATCTGATGAGTAAAATTATATATACATAGATTATCATTTCCAGGTTGTTTCTTTAAAATAAGTCTTTAGAAATGGCCTTAAGGGACAAAATTATTTGCTTTTAAAATATAGACTATTTTGGATTTCTAACCAAATGCTAGGTGTTTTTCACGTATTATCTAATGTATTACCAGAGACTATCCTCTATTTCATGTATTATCTCATGCTTCCACAGTTTTCATTAACAACCTCATTTTTCAGATATAACAGTAACATCTAGAGTCCAACAGACATTGAGTCTTCTGGACTGCATAGTCCTTGCTCTCAATAAGTTCCTGAACACAAATTCTCTTGGTTAATCTATTGGAAGGTGAATGTGTGTTTGCATTAATGTTTTTTGTGTGGAAATTCAAAATTAGTGTTCAGCAGATTTTTAGATTTCCAGGTAAACAGAGGAGTCATACAAGTACCAATCTAAACCCAGGCAGGGTTCCAAGGTAGGTGATTGAGGGTGTAGAGAAGCATAAATGAGGGGCTGCTGTATTGGAGGCAGACTGCTTTATTTATTTCTGTTGAACATTTTAACATTATTAAAATTGTAAGTGTCATGGAGGGCCAACATTATTGCATAATTCCAAGATAAAAATAGAAAATAAGGAAAAAATGTGTCCCCTAAATGTATACAAAGTAGCAGCACTTGGGATACTATCTGTATTATTCAAGTGTGGAACAGTATTTTATAATGTGTGAATCATTTCTGTATATTGTAAGCACAGATTGCTGTATTTATTAAACTACTCTAAATTTATATATCAAGAAAATTTACAAAAGCCAAGCACACACCCTGTAAAATCTGTCTTAATTCATTTGATTTAATTACCACTAATCAATGCAAAATTTGAATATAAAAAAATAACAAGATGTATTAGATATATACCATTTTATGCACTCCAACACTGAAGACCTTTTCCTGTTACTTTTAAAATCCCACTTGGGAGTACAGAGGAACATGGTTTTGTTGTTGTTTACCTTGCTTTCTAAAAGGCTAAGAGACTCATTAGAGTAAAATCCTTGAAACTAGTACATTTTTAACTTTGAAAGAAGTGATTTTTGTGACAATTTTAATTCTATTTCACATTATATTGCCAATATTTGTTTGATGATCCTCATACTAAATTATCAAATGTATTCCTGTGAGAGAGGGTTGGAATCTCAAACCACGTGAGTAATTGCTAATAATTGTCTACCAGTTAACCGCAATAATATGATGTAATTGTGTTACCCAAAAGCCTTATTATCATTATCTACTTCTCTGGTGCATATTAGGAGGAGGTGGAGTCATCCTTGTTCATCTTCTTCTGATTTCTTTTCAAACTCATTTCCCCTTCAGGGCTTCTGTGTGTTCAGGGACATCAAATCCCTTCAGAGTATACTGCATTTAGGCAGGACCCAGATTTAGCTTCCCAAACACAACCTTCCTTATGGATCACATAATCTAACTTCCCTACAGCCCTCCCCTTAAAACATGAGCTAACATAGCTACCTCATTATTACAAATAGATTTCCCAACTGGCCTTCCAAAGGGATTTGTGTTTTACTTCAAAATAGCATGCATGTAATTGAAATCAATATCTTTAAAGGAATGTAGGCAGCAGAGGAAAGTAAATGAGAAACATAAGTCTATGTTTAAAGGTTTCTAGTGATCTGGCTGCCACTAAAATAATACTATGTAGACAAATTTCTACACAGAAGGTCATCTTCTTCAAAAATCATTACCCTGAGGCATGAACTGTTATGACAGAATTCATAGCATGATACTAGTGTGGAAGTACAAGTCTCCCTGCTGATGGAGAATGATGAGAAGTTTCCATGTGTTGATAAAGACATTTTTGTTGTACAAATGAAGTAGCACATTTTGAGTAACATAAAGTATAATTATTGATTGATTAATATGATGAAATTTGTGTTCTTCATTAAATTTACAAATATATTTGAATACTTATATCTAAGAAACTACTAGAGACTGAAAAAATCATATTGAATTTCTGTAGTTGCTTCCAATATGATAGTGAATAGACATTGTTTTTGGAAACACTGAAGGAAATTAATATATGATTATTATACATGAAGTCAATTTGCAGTAATGAAAACATTCCTGTTCCCAGAACTCAGACTACAAAACAAGATATCATCCATACACCCCATCAAAAATCAATGTCTAATATGAGAGATTAGTTTGTATGTTTTTATACTATGGTGGAAGTGAAGTCATACTGTTTGTACATAATTATGCATGACTTTTTTCACTAAAGTTTATGTTTGTGAGATTCCTCCATGTTTTTGTTTGTTGTGTTAGTTTGTTCTCATTGCTGTGTAGTGGTGCAAGCTACAGCATACAGTAAGATATTCATACAGTGAGGAGCAGAGATCAGCAAAGTACTGCCCTTAAAATTTTACTGAAACACACTCAGCCCAATTATTTTATATATTGTCTTTGGTGGTTGTGATGCAAAGGCATACTTGAGTGTTTATGACAGAGGCTTTATAGACTGCAAAGCCTAAAATATTTTGTCTGTCCCTTAAAACTCTTCAACTCCAAATTAATGTGTTGGCAGACATTTGACTTGTTCTTATTTTTATAGTCTTGCAAGTGATGCTACTGTGAAAATTTTTTGTATATACCATTGGGTGGATGTTCACTCATTTCTCTTTGATATAAAGCTAGGAATCCAATTTTGAGTTCTGTGCCAGATTTATGTCCAGCTACAGTAGATAATTCCATACAGCTTTCCAAATAGGGATGACAGTCCTCACTTGTCCTATTTATGTGTGAGAGTTAGGGTTGTTCTAAATACTCACCAATACTTGTTGGTTTTGATTACTGTCCTTTCAGGCATTCTGTATTTGAAACATGATACCTTACTGAGGTTTTAATTTTTATTTACTTGGGCAATAATGAAGTTGAATATCTACTTCTATGAAATGTCTGTAAAAGTCAGAATGTGAATAAGAGATCAGTTAAAAGGGCTGTGTTAAAAAAAAATTGGCCTTGTGATTATCCCACTAGTGATATCGTTACCACTGTTATATCAGGTCAAATCAGCCTAGATAAGCCATATCCTCTTTTTTTTATAGAGATGAAGCCACACATTTTCCTTTGTCATATCAGTCCAATAGAGGGATGGGTTTAAACAACATTAGAATCATAGCAATATATAGAGGCCAAAGGTAGTAGCTTGACAGGACCTTATTGATACTGAAATTGAGCCTCCTTTTCACAGAGAAAGAACTGAAGTCTAGTAAGAAGAGGGACTTGTTAAAGGGACACAGTGATTTAAGTGACATTGGGCACCTGGTTCTTCACAGGTTCCTGAAGGGGGATTTCTTCGAGGGAGGTCAAGTTGCTGCTTCAAGCTTTACTGCCTACCTCCCACTAACTAGGCCGCTAAGCATTAATACTGCTCTATTGTCACAAATGTGGTTAAGCCCCTAGAGAATCAGCATTATGTATGTGTCTATTTGCTGTTTTATACACATACCAAAATCTACTATCACTGTCCTGTTCCTGTTTTTAGGGATTTCAATGACACGGCTTGAGAAAGCTTGATAGATATAAGAAAATGCCTGTGATATTAACATACTATAAACACATATTGTTAATGTCACTTGGAAAATTAAGTCCTGTTGCTTGGTGGTAGGTGTGTGGAAAAGTTTGAGGTAGAGAAACAGAGAATGAAAGGTACTAGTTAGGAATGACAGGTAGATTAGATCAAAGCCTTTTGATGTCATGTCCCTACTATGTCTGTAGAATTCCTAAGTGGATAGGTCACACTGCATGCCATGTTACCAAGCTCTCATATGAGTCATGAACCTCCTAAAATGTTCCCAGTAATTGGTTATTCAACCTCTACTTTCACAAATAAGGAAGAGTGAGCACAACATCAAATCAGTAAATTCAATTTTGGCCACCTCTTTATAGGGCTTAAAATTTCCTTACTTTTAAGCCATACCCACTAGGGCTGATAAAAGAAGCCAACACAGAGATCAGTCTTAAGTTTCAGTAATATATGATTTCATATAGAAAGGAGATGATTTAATTATTTGTCATATTTATATGTTCCAATTAGTGGCAACTCAATGAATCCCTGTGCTTGGTTTGGGCTGTAATATTTTAATTAAAAACAGTATTCTGCCATGCTATTTCTCATAACAAATGATTCCATCACAGTACAGGTTATTTGAGAAAATATGATGGAGAAGAAAACCCTTAAAGCCTTTTGTTTAAAGGGAGTGTCAGTCACAAGTTTTTCACAATTACACAGTCACACAGTGAAAGCTACATACTTATACAGTCATCTTCAAGAGTCAAGGCTACTGGATTACAGTTCAACAGTTTCAGTTTTTTTCCATCTATCTCTTCTGATACACTAAAAACTAAAAAGGGATATCTATATAATGCATAAGAATAACCTCCAGAATGACCTCTCAGCTCCATTTGAAATCTCTCAGCCACTGAAACTTTATTTTGTTTCCTTTATCAAGAAGGTATTCTCAATCCTAGGATGCCAGGGCCAGAAGCATCCACAGGAATCATCCCGCCCATTGCCAGGGAGATTTATACTTCTGGGAGTCATGTCTCACATTGGGAGTGGGGCAGTGAGTCTACCTGCAGATTGGCTTAGAGAGAGCGGCCACATGTGAGCAATAAAAGAGGTTCTCTGGGAGTGATTCTTAGGAATAATTATGAATAAGCTTAGCTTCTCCTTTGCAGGAATAGGTTTCATAAGGGCACGCCACAAGATTGAGGGCTTGGTCTTTTAAATTGGTAGTCCACAATGCTTGCAAGAGTATCAGGAATTCCCTAAGTGAGGAAGTTTAAAATTTCCCCATTTTTACCCTGTCCCTAAAGGGTCCTTTGCAAATGATTTTTTATTTTCTATTCAAATTACTCTGGAATGTATCAGAGCATCACATTAACCTGTACAAACAAACAAGATCTCACTCCCTATTCAAGGTTCTGAGTAATTCAGGTGTTTGAACAAACTGGCCATACAAGTTAAATTAGATAGTGTGCTACATAAAATATAAATTTTACACCAAACAAACATCTCTTCCTTTGGTCTCAGATAGAAGCTGACATTTTTAAACACATCCTATAGCCTTTAGTCTGATTTGTCTTTGTCCTAACCAGATCAGCTTGATTCATATAAAAAAATTGAAGTCTGATCTCTTTCTCAGCTTTCTGAACAGTTGCTGTATGGAGTATAGTTTCATAACTCTAGCTCTGAGTCTCAGGTATCACACAGATACCCAAAGTTCCAGGACATGACCAGGGTATACACAAAGAGCTCAGCATCTCAAAATTTAGAAATAACCATAAAACTCAGGAATAAATGTGACAGCTGTAAGAGCTTACAATCTAGGGACCTTTTCAACAAGCCTTCCCCTGACAACCTATGCTCTTAAATTCAATTCTCAAAGTTTGCACATTATATTTAGTCCATATCAGTGAAGTGTTATAACATTCATGTTTTTGTTTCTGGCTTGTTTCATTCAATATACTGTACTCAAGGTTCATTCACCATATTGCATGCCTCAGAACTTCATTCTTCTTGCTGCCACTTAATATTCCATTGTATGTATACACCACAGATCACCCTCTCATTCATTAGTCATGAATACTGCCTCCATAAATACCAGTGTGCAAATGTCCACTCTTGTCCCTGCTTTCAGTTCTTCCAAGTTTATACCTAATAAAGGGATTGCAAGATCCTATGGCAACCCTATACTTAGCCTCCTGTGGAACCAACACACTGCCCTCCAGAGGGGCTGCACCATTCTACTCCCCTACCAACAGTGAAGAGATCTCTCTCTCCCTCCACATCTGCTCCAGCACTTGTATCTTTCTGTTGATTTTTTAAACAGTTTTATTCACACAGCTTACAATCCATCCTAAATGAACAATCAGTAGCTCCTGGTATAATCACATATTTATGCAATCAGCACCACAATATATATGAGGACATTTCCATTTCTTCCACAAAGAAAGAAAAGGAAAAAATAATGAAGAATAAAAAAAGAAGAAAGAAAAAATAAAATAAAATAAAATAAAGAGGAGAAACAACACTAAGAATCCCATACCCCTTCCTTTTTTCCCCTCTGATAGACAATTACCCTTTTTATATGGTCTTTGTAACATTTCATGGAGGTATATTACATTGTTACCGTTAACTATAAGACTCTAATTTACATTGATTTTATTTTTCCATATAACATCCCATTTTCAACACCTTGCAATGTTGACATGTGTGCCAGTTTGAATGTATTGTGTCCCCCAAATGCCATTATCTTTGTGGTCTTCTGGGGCAGAGATTTGCTTGGAATGTGCCCCACTCAGCTGTGGGTGATGATTTTGATGAGATGTTCCCATGGAGGCGTGGCCCTGCCCATTCAAGTTGGGCTTTGATCAGTGGAGCTATATAAATGAGCTGACTCAGAGAGAGGGAACTCAGTGAGTGCAGCTGGGAGTGATGTTCTGAAGAGGAGCAAGCTTGCTAGAGAGGAACATCCTGGGAGAAAGCCGTTTTGAGGCCGGAGCTTTGGAGCAGACGCCAGCTGCCTTCCCAGCTAACAGAGGTTTTCCGGATGCCATTGGCCATCCTCCGGTGAAGGGACCCAATTGCTGAGGTGTTACCTTGGACGCTTTGTGGCCTTAAGACTGTAACTGTGTAGTGAAATAAACCCCCGTTTTATAAAAGCCTATCCATCTCTGGTGTTTTGCATTCTGCAGCATTAGCAAACTAGAACAGATTTTGGTTCCAGAGAAATGGGGTGCCTTTGCTGCTGAGTTTGCAAATACCAAACATGTTGGAACGGCTTTTTAAATGGATAATGGGGAGTTTCTGGAAGAATTGTGAGGAGCTTGATAGAAAAGGCCTGAACTGCTTTAAAGAGACTGTTTATGGAAATATGGACTCTAAAGATACTTCTGACAAGGACTTGAGCAAAAATGATGAATGTGTTGTTGCAAACTGGAAGAAAGACGATCCTTGTTTTAAAGTGGCAGAGAAGTTGGCAAAATTGAGCCCTGTTGTCAGATGGAAGGAAGAATTTGAAAGTGACAACCTGGAATACTTACCTGAGGAGATCTACAGACTACATGTGGAGGAGGTACCCTGGCTTCTCCTTGCAGCTTATAGTAAAATGCGAGCAGAGAGAGATAAACTTAGAACTGAACTCTTGGGTTCAAAGAAACTAGAAGCTGATGGCTTGGAAAATTACGAGCTTCCAGGGGGTGGAATCCCAGAAGCTACAGCCCAACGTGAGGATGTTACCAAAAATGGAACCCAGCCGCTATTTCAGTACAACCCAAGATTGGAGATGGAATTATCCAGAAAGGATTTGTGGAAACTCCTATTGTCTAATGGCTTTGACCCCTGCATGCTTCATGCAAAGCCAACAGAATGTTTGCGAGATCTTTATAGACAGAGCCATTGCCGGTCTGGACTGGAGGAGACAGACAAGGAAAAAATTAAAGGAAAAATTTCTTCAAAGACAGAGCCATGGAGGTTGAGGCCTGGAGTCAAGAGGTCTCAGGCTGGGAGAGCAGAGCAGCCCACATGCATAGAAAGGGTGAGTTTGCCCTGGAGGTCGAGGGCGGGCTTTCCGCCTCGATGCTCTGGAAGAGTTTTGCCATCTGAGGTCCCAAAGAGGGTGGAGCGCATTTACAGGGAATTGGGGAGAGCCTAGCTGCCACCACACTGTTCTGAAGGGGTTGAGCATGTGCCCCGGAGATGGAAGGGAATCCGGGAGCTGCCCCGATGTTTGAGGAGGGTGGGGCCGAGAAGGTGGTCTCCCCAATGTGTGGATATGTTGGAGCACTCACCCAAGCATTTGGAGAGGAAACAGCTGCCAAAAAGGCCCTTGGGAAGGGTTAGGCTCCCGCTCTCTCAAGCCCCAAGGATGCAATGTTGTTCTGTAAATGACTCTCAGACTTTGAAATCTAATGGAGTTTGTCCTGCGGGTTTTAGGAACTGTTTTGCTCCTGTTAACCCTGTTTTCCTTACTGTTTCTCCTTATGGCAATGGAAATGTTTATCCTATGAATGTCTCTCCTTTGTATATTGGGAGCACATAACTTGTTCTAAGTTCACAGATCCACAGCTAAAGAAAAATTATGCCTTAGGACTGGCCAGGCCTATAATTGATTTTGATGGGATTTTGTACTTAACTTAAGTTATTGAAATGATTTAAGTTTTTGTGATATTGTGATGGAATTAATGTATTTTGTATTTGGAAGGATAAATGTCATTTTGGGGTCCAGGGGGTGGAATGTGCCGGTTTGAATGTATTGTGTCCCCCAAATGCCATTATCTTTGTGGTCTTGTGGGGCAGAGATTTGCTTGGAATGTGCCCCACTCAGCTGTGGGTGTTGATTTTGATGAGATGTTCCCATGGAGGCGTGGCCCTGCCCATTCAAGGTGGGCTTTGATCAGTGGAGCTATATAAATGAGCTGACTCAGAGAAAGGGAACTCAGTGAGTGCAGCTGGGAGTGATGTTTTGAAGAGGAGCAAGCTTGCTAGAGAGGAACGTCCTGGGAGAAAGCCGTTTTGAGGCCAGAGCTTTGGAGCAGACTCCAGCTGCCTTCCCAGCTAACAGAGGTTTTCTGGATGCCATTGGCCATCCTCCAGTGAAGGGACCCAATTGCTGAGGTGTTACCTTGGATGCTTTGTGGCCTTAAGACTGTAACTGTGTAGTGAAATAAACCCCCATTTTATAATAGCCTATCCATCTCTGGTGTTTTGCATTCTGCAGCATTAGCAAACTAGAACAACATGCATTTTTTCTCCTTCATGAAAAACATTCTTATATTTGTAGGTTTAATCACCATCATTGTCCATTCTATGTTTTGCTACATTTTGTAGCCCCAGTCCTTATATTCTGTCTTTCCTTCTGGTGTCATGCATGCCCCTAGTATTCCCCTTTCAACGATATATACACTCATCTTTGTTCAGTGTACTTACAATATTGTGCTACCATCAGGTAGTATTGTGCAATCCATTTCTGGATCTTTATAACCAATCCTGTTGAACATTATTTACTTCTTCAGCATCAAATGACCAATCTATACCCTTTTTCTTTCTCCTGATAAACTGTGTTCTCAACTTTATCTCTGAAAGCTCGCTCTTTAATGTTATTTCATATTAAGGAGAACATACAGTATTTGTACTTTTGTTTCTGGCTAATTTTGCTCAACATAATGTCCTTAAGGATCATCCACATTGTTACATGTTTCATGACCTTATTCTGTCATATAGCTGTGTAATATTCCATCATACACACACACACACACACACACACACACACACACACACACACGTTTGCTTATCCACTCACCTGTTGATGAACACTTGTGCTATTTCCATCTCTTGGCAATTGTGATTAATGCCAGTCTAAACAATGGTTTTCAAATGTTTCTTCATGTCCTAGCCTTCAGTTCCTCTGAGTATATACCTAATGTACTAGTTTGAATTTGTTATGTAACCCATAAAAGACCATGTTCTTTTAATTGACCCTTGTAGGGGCAGATCTTTTATGGTAGGAACTTTGATCCAATTGTTTCTATGGAGATATGTCCCTGCCCATTCAGAGTGGATCTTAACCCTTTGGTGGAGTCCTTTAAGAGAGCTCAGAGCCCCCTTGAGGAGCTGGTAGAGAATGCAGGGGTATTGGGCTTCCCCACCTTGATGGTTGCTGATGTGCTCACAGACATAGGAGACTGGTGGGTTGATGGGTTGAGCCCTCTACCACAGGACTTGCCCTTGGGAAGACTGTTGCTGCAAAGAAGTGGCTAGGCCTTCCAATAATTGTTCCTAAGAGCCTCCTCCTGAATGCCTCTTTGTTGCTCAGATGTGGCCCTCTCTCTAGCTAAGCCAACTTGGCAGATGAAATCACTGCCCTCCCCACCATGTGAGATCAGACACCAAGGGGAGTGAATCTCCCTGGCAACATGGAATATGACTCCCAGGGAGGAATCTAGACCCAGCATCATGGGATGGAGAACATCTTCTTGACCAAAAGGGGGATGTAAAAGGAAATGAAATAAGATACAGTGGCAGAGAGATTCCAAAAGGAGCTGAGAGGTCATTCTGGTGGGCACTCTTATGCATCATATAGACTACCTTTTTTAGGTTCTAATGATTTGGAGTTGCTAGCAGTAAATACCTGAAACTATCAAACTACAATCCAGAACCCATGAATCTTGAAGATGATTGTATAAAAATGTAGTTTATAAGGGGTGACAGTGTGATTGGGGAAGCCATAAGGACCACACACCCCTTTGTCTAGTTTATGGATGGGTGAGTAGAAAAATGGGGGAAGGAAACAACCAAACAAAGGCACCCAGTGTTCCTTTTTACTTTAATTGCTCTTTTTCACTTTAATTTTTATTCTTGCTATTTTTGTGTGTGTGGTAATGAAGGTGTCAGGGATTGATTTTGGTGAAGAATGCACAACTATGTAATGGTACTGTGAACAATTGAATAGATGATTTGTTTTGTGTGACTGCATGGTATGTGAATATATCTCAATAAAATGAATATAAAAAAAGGGAGACAAAGAAGGACATTATATATTAATAAAAATGTCAATTCATCAATAAAACATAACAATCATAAATATTTATGCATCAAGGCAGAGTGACCCAAAATTCATGAGGCAAACACTGAACACTGAAAGGAGAAGCAGATACCTCTACAATAATAGTAGGGGACTTCAGTACACTGCTCTCATCAATAGATAGAGCATCTAGACAGAAGTTCAATAAGGAAATGGAGATGTTGAATTGTATGATAAATGAACTAGACTTGACAGATATTTATAGAACAGTACACATCACAACAGCAGAATACACATTTTTTTCTCAAGTACTCATGGAATATTCCCTAGGATAGACCAAAAGTTAAGTCATAAAGCAAGTCTCAACAAATTTAAAAATGACTGCTGGTATACAAAACATTTTCATGGATCATAATTGAAAGAAGTTGGAAATAAATAACAGGCAGAAGGTCATAAAATTCACAAATGTATGGAGGCTAAACAACACATTCTTTGAAAACCAGTGGAGAAAGGAGTAAATTACAAGAGAAATTAGTAAATACATCAAGGCAAATGACAATGAAAACACAACATCAAAACTTGTGGGATGCCACAAAGGTGAGCTGAGAGGGAAATTCATTGCCCTAAATGCCTATATTAAAAGACAAGAGAGAACAAAAATTGAGGAACTCACCATTCACCTGGGATTTAATAGCAAATTAACCCCAGAGTGAAAAGAAGAAAATAAATAACAAATATCATAGCAGAGATAAATGAAATTCAGAACAGGAAATCAATACAGAGAATCAACAAAACCAGAAGTTGGTTCTTTGAGAAAATCAATAAATTGATGGACCCCTAGCTAACAAAAAAATAAAGAAAGAGAGAGAGAGAGGATGTAAATAAATACAATCAGAAATGGGAAAGGAGACATAACTACTGACCTTGCAGGAAAAAAATAAGTTAATGAGAGATATTATGAGCAACTATATGCTAATAAACCATTCACCTGAGATAAAATGGACAACTTGCTAGAAAAGCATAAACAAACAACACTGACTCCAAAAGAAATAGACAACCTCAACAAACCAATCACAAATAGATTGAGTCAGTCATCACAAATCTCCCCCCAAAATAGAAAAGCCCAGGACCAGTTATCTTCACATGTGAATTCTTCCACGCACTCAAGAAAGAATTAGTACTAATCCTGCTCAAACTCTTCAAAAAAGTTGAAGAGGAGGGAAAGACACCTAACTCATTCTATGAAGCCAACATCACCCTGATATCCAAATCAGACAAAGATATTACAAAAAAAAGAAAATTATACTCTAATTCCTTTAACAAATATAGATGCAAAAATCCTCAACAAAAGACTCACAAATCAAATCCTGCAGCATATTGAAAGAATTATACTTCACAACCAGGTGGGATTTATTCCAGGTATGCAAGGCCAGTTCAACACAAGGCAATCAAGTATTGTAATACACTGCATCAATAAATCAAAACAGAAGAACCACATGATCATCTTGATTGACGCAAAAAGAGCATTTGACAAAATTCAACATCCTTTCTTGATGAAAACACTTCAAAGGATATGAATAGAAGGGAACTTTCTCAATATGATAAAGGCAATAGATGAAAAATCCACAGCTAACATCATACTCAATGGGGAGAGATGAAAGCTTTCCCTCTAAGATCGGGAACAAGAGAGGGATGTCCATTGTCACTATCTGTGCCAATTTGCTAATGCTGCCATCTTGCACAACACCAAGAATGTATTGGCCTTTTTAAAGGGGGTTTATTTGGTCACAGAGTTAGTCTTAATGCCATAAAGTGTCCAAGAGAAGGCATCAACAACAGGGTACCTTCACTGAAGGATGGCCAATGGAATCATAAAACCTCTGTTTCCTGGGAAGGCATGTGGCTGGTGTCTGCTTGCTCCCAGGGTGCATTTCAAAATGGTGTTCTCCAAAATATTGCTTTTGGGGCATTTTGTCCTCTCTTAGCTTCATCTCCTCTCCAAAATTCCACTCTCAGTTGCTCTGAGCTCCTTCTGTCTGTGAACTCTTTATATGGCTCCAGTGATTTAATTCAGACACAGCCTGCATGGGTGGGGTAACACCTTTATGGAAATCATCCAATCAAAGTTCTTACCCACAGTTGATTGAGTCCTGTCTTCATAGAAACAATCAATAGGTTCCAACCTAATCAACATTAATATGCCTGCACCCACAAGATTGCATCAAAGAACATGGCATTTTGGGAGGACATAATACATCCAAACTTGCACACCATGATTATTCAACACTGTGCTGGAAGTTCTAGCTAGAGCAATTAGGCAAGGAAAAGAAATAAAATGCATCCAAATTGGAGAGGAAGAGGTAAAACTTCCGTTCTTTGCAGATGACATGATTCTAAATGTAGAAAATCCAGAAAAATCTACAGCAAAGCTACTAGAACTAATCATTGAATACAGCAAAGTGGTAGGCTAAAAGATCATCATGCAAAAATCTGTAGCATTCCTATAAACAAGTAATGTGCAACAAGAGGAGGAAATCAAGAAAAAAATTCCATTTGCAGTAGCAACCAAAAGAATCAAGTATTTAGGAATAAACTTAACCAATGCCACAAAAGACTTATACAGAGAATAATACAAGAAACTGCTAAAAGAAACTGAACAGGGCTTAAAAAAATGGAAGAACATACCATGTTCATGGATTGGAAAACTAAATATAGTTAAGATATCAACTCTACCTAAACTGGTTTATAGTTTCAATGCAATACCAATTAAAATCCCAACAACTTACTTTGCAAAAATAGAAAAACCAATAACCAAATTAATTTGGAAGGGCAAGTTGCCCTGAATAGCCAAAAACAAACAATAAACAAACAACAAGAAAAAAAACAAAAAACAAAAAGAGGAACTAAGTGTAAGGTCTTATACTATCTGACTTTACTATGTATTACAAAGCTACAGTGATCAAAACAGCATGGTACTGGCATAAGGATAGATATACCAATCAAGGCAATTGAATTGAGTGTGCAGAAATAGAACTTCACAATCTATGGACAATTGCTCTTTGATAAGGTAGTCATGCCAAAGCAACTGAGACAGAGCAGTCCCTTCAGTAATGGTGTTTGGAGAACTAAATACCATTTCCAAAAGAATGAAAGAGGACTCCTATCTCACACCTTATACAAAAATTAACTCAAAATGTATCAAAGACCTAAAAATTAGCACTAAGAACATAAAATTCTTAAAGAAAATATAGGGCAATATCTTAAAAATCTTGTGATAAGAGCTGGTTTCCCAGACCTTACACCCAAAGAACAAATAGACAAATGGGATCTCCTCAAAATTAAACACTTTGTATATCAGAGGACTTTGTCAGAAACATACAGAGGCAGCCTACACTATGGCAGACAATATTTGGAAACCATATATCAGATAAGGGTTTAATAACCTGAATATATAAAGTGATCCTACAATTAAACAACAGAAAGACAAACAATCCAGTTACAATTATGGGAAAAAGACATGGACAAACATTTTTCTGAAGAGGAAACACAAATGGCTCAAAAACATGAAAAAATGCTCAACTTCACTGGCTATTAGGGAAATCCAAATCAAAACAACAATGAGATATCATCTCACACCTGCCAGAATAGCCATTATCAAAAAAAAAAAACAAAAGAAAGAAAGAAAGAAAAGAAGATTACAAGTGCTGGAGGGGATATGGAATGTGGAGAAAAAGGACACTTATTCACTCTTGGTGGGAATGTAGAATGGTGCAACCACTCTGGAAGACTGGTGATTCCTTGGGAAGCTAAGTGTAGATTTTCTATAGGACCCCGCTGCTCCATTATTAGATACATACTCAGAGGAACTGAAAGTTAAGAAATGAATGGACACTTGTAAACAGATGTTTATTGTGACATTATTCACAATTGCCAAGAGATGGAAACAGCCCAAATGAATATCCATCAATGGACGAGTGGATAAACAAACAGTGGTACATACACACAATGGAATATTACACAGCTGTAAGACAGAACAAAGACAAGGAAAATATAATCTCATGGATAAATCTTGCAGGCATTATGTTGAGCAATGTTTGCCAGAAACAAAAGGACAAATACTGTGTGGTCTCACTAATATGAACTAAGATTAATGAACAAACTTTGAGCATTAAAAGCTGATAACACAGGTGTTATGGTTTGCTAATGCTGCTGGAATGCAAAACACCAGAAAAGGATTGACTTTTATAAAATGGGTTTATTTGGTTACACAGTTATAGTCTTAAGGACATAAAGTGTCCAAGGTAAATCATCAACAATTGAATACCTTTACTGGGGGATGGCCAATGGCATCTGGAAAACCTCTGTTAGCTGGGAAGGTATGTGGCTAGTGTCTGTTCTGCAGTTCTGGTTTCAAAATGGCTTTCTCTCAGGATGTTCCTCTCTAGGCTGCAGCAGCGTCTGGGCTGGTGTAGCTCTTTTTAAAAGTACTCCAGTGATCCAGTAAAGAGCCATGCTGAATCAGACAGGCTGTGAGAAGCTCCATGGCATTGACAAGGCCAAGGTCAGCACCCCAATCAGGCCTGACGGAGAAAAGAAGGAATAGCTTGACTGGCTCCTGACTATGATGCTTTGGGTGTTGGCAACAAAATTGGGATCATCTGAACAAGTCCAGCTGGCAAATTCTAAGTTTTTTGACCATTAAAAAACAAAAAACAAAAAGCAGACAACAAAACAAACACCAACCACTAAGTGGCATTCCTTTGGTTTACTAAGCTGAGATATACACTATTTTTCCATCCCAATCTGGTTGAAATGTGCATGTAAGACACCATTGCTTACAATATAGATGAACCTTGAAAACTTTGTTAAGTGAAAGAAACCAGACACAAAAAGCCACACATTGTATAATTCTAATTACAACAAATAGAAACCAACAGTGTAAGAATAAATCAAATGTAGGGAAGCCCCATGTCCACTAGGTGTCACACCTAACCATAAGGTTACCAAGTTTGTAAAAGAAAAAAGGAATTTTAAAGTAACCAATCAAATATTTTTATGTTAAGTTTCTGCATTCACCCTACATAACCTTCCTCTCTTCTTTGTCTTGAGGGAACTTCTTTTTCAGGTGCAGTTTGGATGCTGCTCTGATTCATGAATCATAAACTGCTCAAATAAACTCCCATAAGTAATACCTTGTCTAATGTTAAAAAATATATATAGAATATGACTTAATTAAAGTTACTCTAAATCAAGATGCTATAAATTTTCTGTAACCCAAACAAGAGGGAGCTCTCTGATCCCATGTCCAGCTGCGTCTAGAGGAGCAGGGCTACCAGGCTTGGTAATGGGTCAATTAATTTTTACATTGTAAACTTGTTCCTTTTACCTTAAGTGTTCCTTTAGTAAAAAATGTGTTGAAGTTGAAAAAGAAAATCAACCAATGCTGAGTGGGTGGAGCCACACCTCCATGGAAACATTCAATCAAGAGGCCACATTCTAATGAAAGGTGTCACTCACAGTTGGGTGGGTCAACATTTCCATGGAAACACTCAATCACAAGTTTCCAACCTAATCAACACCAATACATCTGCCCCCAAAAGATTGCATCAAAGATAATGGCATTTTGGGGGACATAATGCATGCAAACTGGCACAAAAGGATATCAAGAGATAGAAAGAGGGTAGCGATTGGGCATTTGATGCTAAAGGACTGCAGAATGTTCAGCAGGATTGACTGTACAGATCCAGAAATAGATAGCATAATACTGTGTGATAGTAGCAGAATATTGTAAGTTCACTGAACAAAGATGTCTGTGAATAAAGCTGAAAGAAGTGGGCTAGGGGCATGTATGACACCAGAGATAAAACAAGATGATAAAGACTGGGACTGTATAACTTAGCAAAAACTGGAGAGGCCAATGATTGTGACCAAATGGACAAATATAAAAATATTCTTACATATGGGAGAACAAATGAATGTCAACCATGCAGAGTTGAAAAAGGGATGGTATTGGGGAAAAATATAATCAAAGCAATCTGGAGTCTACAGTCAACAGTAACATTGTAATATGTCTCCATTAAATGTATGTTTTCCTTAATTGATAGAATCAGATTCAAACAAAAGAAATAGACACTTTCACACTACTTTTAGAATTAAAAGCTAATTTTATTGTTATTAGCAAAATTATGAAAACATTAAAGAAATTAAATGATTAGAGTTAAATGACTAGCTCATAAATTACAGAAATAGAACAAAAGAGAAAGAATCAAATACATCACCAGTTGGACAGCAGCCTCCATGGGTTTAAACAGCAACACATCGGGAAGGCTTTCACTCTATGAAGGTCCTTGGGAGCCCCAAAAGGGAATTCATCAACCATTAAAAGTGCATCCACCTTGCAGGTTAAGTCTTCAGGGAATCCAAGAAAGGCTTTCCCTTTTAAAGCCCAAAATACATTTGTCATAATTAAGAGTATTCCCTCAAAGTTGAAGCTGCCCAGACTCCAGTCTCCAAGGCAAGACTCCCTCATGACTTTGTTGATGTTATTTAGGATGCTTTGTTTCTAAGGATACAGAACACTAAGTCTTATGTACATGTTTCCATGGACATCTATTATTTAGATATTATATATTAACCTTTGGGTGAGGCCACAGGGACATGCTCTGCCACACCCCTGCTCCTCAGCATGGAAGCTGCCAGAATCATTTATGAATGTAGCTACATATTTAATCTCTGGTCCTGTGGTCACACATAAGAAGCAATTTTTATTTTATAAGTGGGATGAGGAATAAAGGATAAATATGTTGGGAAACAAAGGCAACAGCAATAACAACAACTAAAGCAAATTATTATACAAAGGAGACTAATTCCCAAAGCTAACAGAACACTGTGCCACTTAGCAGATAGAACAGAAAACCACTGAGCAATATGATCATTGCTTATTTGTTGTATTTGAACAATATGTTTTTGCATTTGTTGCATTGCATTAGTGATATTTTTGGAATAATCAGGTATATATACACAGCATATAGTTTGCAGCACAGCACATACACCACCTCTAGCTGCCATTACATATAGAGGCATTCCAAGCTGTGGCTATGTGCAAGCTTAAGACATCTACTTGTTACTAAGAACTATGGTAGAGACTTGTGGTAGAAAAATGCTTAAAGGATAAAACAACCATGCAGTTCATTTGATTTGATGGTGGGTAAGAACAGCTTGCAAGTTATCAGGTTGGGAAGGCAGATGGGGGTGGATAGTTGCAGGTAAATACAGCCATCTCCAGGAGCATAGTCCAGTCCAGTTGTAAGGGAGATATCTCCATCCATATTTTCACATATTCATAAAGCTCCCCATGGTACCAGTGTTACATGAGTATGAGAGGTATTGGTGAAATTACAGATTTTACTTGTGATGTTAGAACAAAGCTCTTTTGGCAAAAATCCTACAGTTACATTGCTATATCCTGTGTGTTGTATACATAAGGGGAAAATACTATTAGGTTTTACAGCTAAAGCTGGTTCCCAATCTAAACCATTCCATACTCTGTGTGTTAGGGGAGTTACTGTTTGATTAATCCCCTGTCTTACCTCAGCATAGATATGTTTGTGGGTTTCATTAAAAACTTGGAGGTTCCAGTGAGATTGATATTGAATCCAGTTATATAACCAAGTCCATTCTGAAAAATTAGCAGGGTGAAATATTTAGGTGAGCATCAGTAAGCATCTCAGAAATCATCCACACACCCATCAAAAATGGACGTCCAATATAAGAGGGTTTGTATACTTTTAACCATGGAAGTGAAATCATAGTGTTTGTATACAATTATATCTGGCTTCTTTCACTAAAGCTTATGTCTGTGACATTCCTTCATGTTGCTGTTTGTTGTGGTCATTTTTTGTTCTCACTGCTATGTAGTAGTCCAATATATAATATCCATATATTATTTACTTTATCTAGAGCAAAGATTTGCAAATATTGCCTTTAAAATTTATTGGAACACATTCACCCATATTCATTTGTATATTGGCTCTGGCTGCTGCAATGTAAATAGAAACTTGAATGCTTGGGTCAGAGGCTTTATGGCCTGCAGAGTCAAAAATACTATTAATGACATGCAAAAAATTCCTCAACTCTGATCTAACATGTTGATAGAAACTTGAGTTGTTTTCAGATTTATGTTATTGAAAATAATGCTACTGTGAATATTTTTCTGTATTCTTTTGGTGGATATTCATTCACTTATTGTTTTGGATAAAACTAGGAACCCAGTTTTTGGAATTTCTTTCATGTGTATTTTCAGCTACAGCAGATACTTCCTGTTCTAGTTTGCTAGTGCTGCCGGAATGCAAACCACCAGAGATGGATTGGCTTTTATAAAAGGGGGTCTATTTGGTTACACAGTTACAGTCTTAAGGCCATAAAGTATCCAAGGTAACACATCAGCAATTGGGTACCTTCACTGGAGGAAGGCCAATGGTGTCCAGAAAACCTCTGTTAGCTGGGAAGGCACGTGTTAGCGTCTGCTCCAAGTTCTGGTTTCAAAATGTCTTTCTCCAAGGATGTTCCTCTCTAGGCTGCAGTTCCTCAAAAATGTCACTCTTAGTTGTACCTGGGGATTTGTCCTCTCTCAGCTTCTCCAGAGCAAGAGTGCTTTCAACGGCCGTCTTCAAACTTTCTCTCATCTGCATGCAGCTCCTGTGCTTTCTTCAAAGTGTCCCTCTTGTCTGTAGCTCCTCTTCAAAACATCACTCACAGCTGCACTGAGTTCCCTCTGCCTGTCAGCTCATTTATATGGCTCCACTGATCAAGGCCCACCCTAAATGGGTGGGGCCATGCCTCCATGGAAATATCCAATCAGAGTCATCACCCACAGCTGGGTGGGGTGCATCTCCAAAGAAACACTCAAAGAAATCTAATCAAAACTGATAACGTCTGCCCACACAAGATTACATCGAAAATAATGGCATTTGGGGGACACAATACATTCAAACTGGCACACTTCCACATAGCTTTCCAAATAGCAATGGCAATTTCCTTTTTTCTACTAATGTGTGATAGGTACAGTTGTTCCACATACTCAAGCAATACTTGTTAGCTCTAATTACTGTAATTTTAGCTGTTCTGTAGGTGAGTCATGGTACTGCACTGAGTTTTTTTTTTTTTTTTTTACTTAAGTACATATAAAGTTCAACATCTATTTCTATGTCATGTCTATGGAAGTTGAAATGTAAATAAGAAGCTAGTCAAAAGGACTGTGCTTAACATGTTGGGCCTTTTGTTAATCCCACCATCTCACTGATAGCATTACCATTGTTATATCAAGTCATATCATTCTTAATATGCAGTATCTTCCCTTTTTATAGATAGGTATCAACTTATTTTTCTCAAATTCAGTCCAATAGTGGGATATATTTAAAGAGCAATAGAATCATAGACATACATAGATACAAAAGGTGTCAGCTGGACAGGACCTTAGTGATACTGACTTTGAGCCCCTCTTTCACAGAGCGTGAACTGAAGTCTAACTTGGAGAGTGACTTGTTAAAGGGCACAGGTTTGAGTGGTTTTGGACCCCTGGTTTATAGCATGTTTATAATGAGGGATTTCTTCAATGGAGATTAAGTTGGTCATTCTGGCTTTAATGCATATGTCCCATGAACTGTGTCATTACACATTATTACTCCTCTATTCACACAAATGTGGTTACGCACAGAATCACCATCATGTGTCTTTCTGCTTGCTGTTTTATATTCATACCCAAATCCATTACTGTGCTATTCTTCTGTTTAGGAATTTTGGTGACAAGACTTAAGGAATAGATGCAGGAATACACCTAGAATGTTAATCCACCACACACATGTTTGTAATATAAAGTGTGGAAAATAAAATTCCCATTATTAGTTGGTAGATGTGTGAGAAGAGTGTGAGATAGAGAAACAAATAATAATAGTGTCTAGTGAGGAACAATGTAGACAACTTAAGATAGATCAAAGGTTTTCAATGTTAGGTTCTCAATAAGTCTATAGCATTCCAAGAAAGAAAGGTCCCTACATCCCTTCTTCCCAAGCTCTTATATGAGTCATGAATCTCCTAAACAAGATTCCCAACAATTGGTTATTCCACCTCAACTTGCACATTTAAGGGAGAGGAAACGCCCAATCAAAGCAGAGAATTCCATTGTTGGTCATCAATTTATAGGGCTTAAAATAGACTTTCTTCTGTTTCACATCCACTAGATGGATAAAGAAACAAATCTGGAGATAAAATTGGTTTTTAGAAGTAATAATATATAAATCATATGGAAGTGCCATGAGTTAATAAGTTGTCATGTTTAGATATTCCAAATTATTGGTAATCTTCTGAAGTCCTTCTACTGATTGAACTTTAAGTTCTCAATTTCAAACCAGTTTTCTGCCATGCTGCCGCTCATAATAACAATTCCAACACAGTATGAGTTAATTAAGAAAGCATGGTGGAGGAGGAACCCCTTAAAGTCTTTTGTCTAAAACAACCATTCCCTATAGGCCTTTTCTCCTTCTATACTTTCCCCAAACATGTCCCTGTGTTTCACAAAGAAAGGCCAACTTGTAAAGCACAAGGGGTCCTTGGGCTTTACTCCATTTCTAGAATGTTTTCACACAGGACATTTTACAATGCTAGCTATCAAGTCTAAGACACTCAATGACTTCAGCTTCTACAATTATGATATATAATTAGTAGTGTCCTTGAGGGTTGCTAGAACTCAAGCAGATAAAGTAGGTGAATATCAAGAAAATATACTGATGAATGATATTTCTTCCTGAATTGTTAGTATGTATTCCTTTATACATCCATTACTTCTAGTAATTACAACAGGTATATATATTTAGAAGCTATAAAATATATTCAAGTCACATAATATAACTTCAGTAAATTTTGTTTTGACTAACATTTACTAAGCACTTAATATTCATGTTAGTTTTATTTTATTACTTATATGTTTATTTCCCATTTTGTGGCCAAGACAGTAGGCAGATTCTTTGCATAACAGATGAAAAACTCAGTTCTTGAACACAAAATGTTCACAATCCCATATTAGAGAAAAGTATTTAATAAACAGAATAATATTGTAAAAATGCCTCAAGCAGACAGTTGCTTGTGAATACACAAAGGATCTCAACACAGATTGAGAAAAGAGAAGAAGACAAGAAAACCTTTCTGGCAATTTGATGGAGGAACTAAGATTCCCCATTCAAGGAAATACTTTCCCCAGACCCTTCCCTTTGTTCTTTATAACCTAAGTATGTGGACTTTATTTCTTCTTTAAAGTCGAGATGTTGTCCTCCTCACATACTAACTGCCATTCCCTCTGCCAAGAAACTTTCCTTTCCCCAATGCATTTTACTCATCCTTTAGCTCTGTGGCAAAATTACTCCATTTAGGGATGCCTTCCTTCTCAGAATACCAAAGTCAGACATTTTGTTTTGAATTTTCATTGGTCTTTATATTTTGTGATGATTTACAGTTTACTATTTATTTTTGAAAGCTTAACTAATTAGTATTTGCTTTTTCATTAGATTATTCTTTAGTAAAAGAGCTACTGGATTAATCATAAAATACTAAGCACCTAAATGTCAAAAGACCCTTAATAAACATGCAATACAGTTTAAAAAATTAAATAGTACACAAAAGAAAGTTTGAACAAATAAAAATTTGACATGACAAAAAGTGTCAGGCAAGTTTTAAACAATGAGGGATTTATATATATGAAGTCAGGGCATATAATGAAACATGACCATTTAGGGAAATGCAAAATTTTGATATGATTATACATTAGTACATACACTCTTTTTTAAAATTAGTATTTGAGACAACACATTTCTCATGTATTTTCATGTGATTTTATGAAAAAGAAAAAACCACAAATACATGCACATACATACACACTACATATACATATATATTTATTTAATATAAATATTTAATACAACCTTTTATTTTTCAGTCTTTTCAAAGCCTCTTTCACATCTTTGTTCCGCAGGCTATAAATCAGAGGATTTAACATGGGAATCACAAGAGTATAGAAAAGTGAGGTCATTTTGTCTTGATCTAAGGAATAGGAAGAACTGGGCCTGAAATACATGAACAGCATAGTTCCCTGGAAAATTGCAACAGCAGTCAAGTGGGATGTGCAGGTGGAGACAGCTTTGAATCTCCCCTCAACAGAAGGGATCTTTAAAACTGATAGGATGATATAGCAATAAGACACTAGAACTCCAGAAATGGTACTCAATTCAATGAAGCCAAAAATGGTGAATAATACCAGTTCATTGACATGTATATCAGAACATGAAAGGAGGTAAAGGGGAGGTAAATCACAGAAGAAATGATTAATCTCATTTGACCCACAGAAACATAAGTGGAATGTTAATGTTGTATGTGTCAGAGCATCCATTACTCCCACAAGGTAAACCCCAGCCATGAGCATGGAGCACACCCCTCTGGACATGTTGACTGTATAGAGCAAAGTGTTGCTAATAGCCTTGTACCTATCAAAGGCCATCACTGCCAACAGCAGACACTCAGAATCTGAAAAAATACAGAAGATGAAGAATTGCAGAGCACAGCCAAAAAAGGGAATTGATTTGCTCTTGGCAAAGAGATCCACCAGCATCTTGGGCCCAATTGCTGTGGAGTAGCAGAGGTCACAAAAGGCAAGGTGACTGAGGAAAAAGTACATTGGTGTATGAAGCTGGGAATCCATTCTAATTAAAATGATCATTCCAATATTTTCCAGAATATTAATGAGATAAACAACTAAAAGGATGGTGAATAGAGTCCTTTTGATCCCAGAATTAGTAGTTATTCCCAAGAAAAGGAATTCAGTCAAGGAGGAGCAATTTCCTCTGTCCATTCTTTTTTTTTTTTTTTTTTTTTTTTGACTAAACTGTTGAAAAAATAATCAAGAAAATAGTATATCCAAGTTTAACTCTCTGGACATCCACAAAGTATTATTTGTAAATCAGGAAGTTATTTGTTTCTGTAAATTTTCTTCTTTCTCCTCAGAATATTACCCACACATATATCAATTTCTAAAGAAGCATTCTTAGCTATTTGACAATGATGAAAATCATCTGTGATCAGAACTGAGAAACTCTGATCTACATGTAGATGCCATTCACGAAGTATGTGACTTTCCTCAAATTACCCAATTTCTCTTGGCCTCCCCTTCTTTATATCAGGGAGTTTAACTGGTTTAATTGTAAGGTAATTCCACTGTCAAAATATTGTGGCAAAAACACCCATGTTAGAGAGACAAGGCTCAAACATGTAAGACCAATGATCTGATAGGCTCAAAAATACTTACATGAAAAACAACAAAAAAAGTGATCCCAATTATTGTGTTCCCCTAAAATCATGATTGGTTTAAAATATGTGTGCATTTGCTGTAGATATAATGAGTCTATCACTGACAATAATAAAGAAAGCCATTATGTAACTGCTTTGGGTCTATCTTTTTTTACTATTTAGTAAGATATGAAATATGATTTTCTGAGCTGTTCTCTACAAAGGCAATACTGCTTTGCCACAGTCTTCATTCCCTATCTGGAGAAGTGGTCTAGTGCCAAAGGACAAGTCTCTTAACCAGTGAATGAGAAGTGCTGAAAAAATGGAAACAACAAAATTTACCATACACATTTGCATCCCTTTGGATTTTAAGTTGACATTTTCATTAAAAAACAGATAAGGGAAATGAGTCACAGTTTTTGAACTATATAGGGTTCTAATTCTTGTGTGTGTTTTTATGTTTTTGTGTGTGATGTGATTCTATATATGTGTAAAATCTCTCTATCGATACGTAAGATTTAGAATATGGATAATGGTCTGATGTATTTTAATTTTTAGACCTAAGTAAATACAGCATGTGATCCACGTGAAGCTGAATTTGCACATTAATCTTTGAAATGTGCACCTCAATTATTTTTAAAAGAAAACTAAAAACAAAATGCAAAAGTCAGATGTATGCTTGTACAATAATAAAAGCAGTAAGGTTTTCTTATGAACCCAGATTAAATAAAATAATTCAAAACTTGTGTATGTATGTGGGGGTAGTAATGTATTCAGTCTGATTCCTTCAGCTCTAGGAAGAAAATATTTTTGAGGCCTGTAGTTTGCAGCATTTATTATTTATACCTGAGAAAGGAAGTGTAAATGATTCATTTAAAAATCCCTCATATATTTTTCAAAATATATATTTTTTTTTCTATACTCTTTAAATTTGGAGACTCATAAACCTACCTGAGTTGGACAGGTCTTTCAGTTCTTGTCTCTGGTAGCTGAAAAATAAGCAGATGTCATTTTATTTTACCCAGTAAAACTTGGGACTTAAATGTCTGAACCTCCTGCCCTCATACTTCTGTGTTAAGCAAAGATGAGATTAATTAGATTAGGCTCTGTATTTTCCCCCATCAATACCACAATAATTTTCATAAATACTGAGATTTAAATTCTTCACTCTTGTCACCAAATTGATCAATACCAGGAAAAGTACCTGCAATTGATTTTTTAAATTAAATTTTTTGTTAGAGAAGTTGTGGGTTTACAAAATATCATGCATAACATATATAAAATACAGAGTTCCCATATACCACCCTATTATTAACACCTTGCATTAGTGGAGCACATCTGTTATAATTCATGTAAAAATATATTTTTATAATTATACCATTAATGATAGTCCTCCAATTAAAATAGAGTTCACTCTGTTGTACAATATCCATGATTTTTTTTTAGTTTTTATTCTAATAGTATCTGTAAAATGTAAAATTTCCCCTTTTAACCTCATTCACATATATAATTCAGTGCTGTTAATTACAGTCACTCTATTGTGGTCCATCACCACCATGTATTACCAAATCTTTACAGTCAACCCAAATAGAAATTATTTTACTATGTAACTATTAACTCCCCATTCCATACCCCTTACCCTACCCAGCCACTGGTAAACTATGCTATTGATTCTGACCTGAGGAGTTTGCTTATTCTAATTATCTCGTATCAATTAGATCATACAATATTTGTCTTTTTGTGTCTCACTATTTCACTCAACATGATGTCTTCAAGGTCCATCCACAATGTCACATGAATCAGAACTTCATTCCTTTTAAACCTGCAATTGATTTTAATGTTATGCTTCAAAAATACCCCACATCTACACCTTCCTTCCCCAGTCAAACCAGAAATCTAAGGAAACTCAGAGAAAAACTCTACTTAATCACTTCCAACTCCTTCCTACAAATGTTTCCATTTATGAAACATTTTCATTCACTACTTCATTTAGAAATGTTACTAGGCTTTAATGGGAACATTTAAAAATCTTTTTATTGAGGTACAATTCACATATTATAGAATTAAAACCCTAAAGAATACACTTATGTGATATTTTAGAATATTCACAAGATTGGGCAGCCATTGTCACTATCTATGAACATTTTCATCACTCCAAAAAGAAACCCATACCCACCAGCCATCAGTTTCCAACCTGACTTCCCCCATCTCCAGTCCCTAGCAACCATTAATCTTCTTTCCAACTCCATTTATTTCCTTTTTCTGGATATTTAATATAAGTGGAATCGTAATATATGGACTTTTGTATCAGATTTCTTTCCCTTCCTGTAATGTTTTCAAGTTCCATTCATATTGTAGCATGTATCAGTTATTCATACTTTTATATGGCCAAATGATATTCCATTGTATGGTTATACCACATTTCATTTATCCATTCATCAATTGATGGATGTTTGGGTTGGCATGCATGCTTCTTGGCTGTTATGAATAATGCTGTTGAGGACATTCATAGCAATAATAATTTAAAATGTCATTTTCTTCACCAAACTATCACAGTGCCTGGCTTCTAATAAGCAACCAATGAATATTAGTTGATGAATGAATAAAGTAGGCAAATATATAATTATATGTTATAGTTATATGACATACTCTATATGACATCACACTGATAATATATAACAGTTGTTATTCATTTTTATGTTAGTATGATTCAGGATTTTAATTCTGAAAATTCTGTTGAACACTGCTCCTGTGGTCTCAAAGTATTTCTGGAAGTAGGGGAAATTTAAACTTGACTTTGAAGTATGAGGACTTTGAAATTGTCCTTGAAAAATGACTTGGAAATATGTGAAACAAAGCATCCAATGAGTTACACTGCTGTTGCCAAAGAGATTCAGGAATGGAATTAAAAATATTTTGGAGTCACTCTCTCATTTATGTAATGAATACTAAAGCAGTGACAGTGCTAAAAACTCTATTTCTTTTTCCAATTTAATCATTAAACCACCTTATAACATAGACACAAGGAAGTCTATTGAGAATTAAAACATTTAATCACATTTTCATATGCTGTTTTATGTTATTGCCTGAGTGTGAATGAGATGAGTAAAACCAAAATAGCAGTTAATTTATTCTTATTTTGCCTGTTTTCAAAGTAAAGAATATATTCAGAAAAGTTAAGACCTTTGCTTTCAACTTAAAATTTGTTTATAATTCCATCTTGATCACATGTGATACATGTGACCTTGGACAATCAAATATAAATTCTCTTATCTCTAATATAAGAGTGAAAACAAATATCTCACAGTTGCTGAATGGATTAAATGAGGAAATACCTACCTATCATCTATGTATCAGTGATCATTAAATCTACCCATCTAACATATCCATCCATACAGTCACGCTATGCACAGACTGATGGAAGTAGCTAAACAACAAAAAAATAGTTTTGATTTTTCCCATGCTGTCCTTTACTCTCAGCTTATGGCACAGTGCTATGAAACAAGGTTGTACTAATAATGACTAATATTTATGTAGTGCTTATCATGTGCCAGGCAATAGTCCAATAACTTTACATATAACTTATTTTACTGTCAAAATAAAACTAACAAACTTCTGATGTAGGTACTATCATTATTAATTATATTTCTTTTACAGATGAGAGATTAAGGCACAGAGAGTTTGAATTCTATGGTGCAATGGAAACAGGATGAGAATCCAAGCTCCTGACTCCAAGGCCTATGATTCTTTGTGTCTTTGGCAGCACTTAGAACTTGCAAACTCTCTATTTTGGATGAGAAAATTGAGGTTTAAAGTAATTTCCTGAAGTCACATACTTCAGAGCCGCAATTCAAATTCACATGTCCAAAACCAAAAGCCCATGATGTTAGCCATGAGGGTGATTAGAATATTAATGTGGCCATTGTGAGACACGCTGAGGGATATAGAGCTGCTGAGAAATAGCTCACGTATTACTGAAACAGCAGGGTATATAATCTTGGAAACTTTGCATTGATCATCCCTTCTGATAATCTAAGAATGCCAGTTTTACAAAGGTGAGAAAGAAAAGAGGCATTCAGAGTAGCAGTAGTAGAAGATAGAGGTCCTGGAATTCTTGGTTTAAATAGGAATTAACAAAACATTCACTCAAAATGCTATGATTCACTAAATTCTTGCCAACCTATAACAACATGAACTTAGAAGAGAAAATGATGTTTAATTCAAACTGTCAGACAGCCAGTCATGTTTCAGTTCTCTTAATTGTAACAAAAAGCTTCTTCCAACAAAATGTTTTAAGAACCCCAGAGAAGCTATATCAGAAGGACTGATAAAAAATAGATTACATTGTGAGTACAGACTTGGCAGACAAAAGTGCTTCCCCTAATGTTTATACATAAATCAATGGTTCTTTCTTTAAGATCCACAGAAGACAACTTATGCACCATTAAACCCAGTCTAATAAACCCAGAATCTACTTACCAAGGAAGGAGTTGTTTCCAATTACCTACATGAATAATTTTGTCAGTGTGATCAAGCATTTTTACATGCATTCTTATGTCACTAGGGACCTACTAATTGAAGATTTCCAAACATGCTGATTTCAAAAGGGCATTTAGGGAATAATTAGCAGGGAATCAACATTACACATTTTTCCCCTAAAATACATGTTGTATAATTAGAAGAGAAATACTATTATTCTAAATTTGAATGGGAACTTTCTTCTCACTAATATTGGAGTCATTTTCATTGATACTTAGAGTCCTACAAAAGACATGCCCCCCCCTTTTGTGGAGGGTCTTGCAAATAGTTCAAATGTTTTAAATGTTAACTATTGCCATTTAAATTATTTCAGAAACCTCACAGAAGCTCAAAATTGTTACCTCTTATTTTCAATACTGGAAATTGATAAAAAAGTTTTGCAGCATATAAGGGTGAGTGAGGTGGAGGCTTCTGTAGAATTTGGTATCAGCAGGTGTTTTCTGAGAAGTTGGCAAGATGTAAAGATAAGCATCTTATGACTAAGAGCATCAAGATTCTAGCTATGGCATTCCATAGTAAATACAGGTCCTATCATATGCTTAATTACTCTAATATTCATTGTACATGGTAGTTTCACTAAAACAATCACATTAAAAGGCTAGCTGTAATTAGTAGGACTCCTTTAATTATATTATAAACTAAAAGCTGTTCACAGTATAATATGGATTTCATAATTCACACTATATCTGCTGACTCTCATGGCTATCTAGTTAAAATTTCTAGGACAATTTGGCAACAGGGTTGGAGAATGGCAAGTTAATCTTTTTAGCAAAAGGTAAAGTTAGACTTTTCAGCACAAAATGGGCAAACAAGGAACATAATATATTTTTGTTTATTGTGATTATGATAGTAATGT
Organism: Choloepus didactylus; assembly: GCF_015220235.1. Taxonomy (NCBI): domain Eukaryota; kingdom Metazoa; phylum Chordata; class Mammalia; order Pilosa; family Megalonychidae; genus Choloepus; species Choloepus didactylus. Next base: position 52,866,312 of record NC_051327.1, read on the forward strand.
GTGCTGGGTTGAATCTATTATGAACCTTAGAAAGCTAAAACTCTATTTCTTTTTCCAATTTAATCGTTAAAACCACCTTATAACACAGGCACAAGGAAGTCAATTGAGAATTAAAATGTTTAATCACATTTTCATATGCTGTTTCATGTTATTTACTTCAAGCTATTCCAATACATTAAAATCTAAACAGTGTTATCTATATAGTGCTGAGGAAACACAGTGTCTTTAAGTCTCCACTCTTTAAGTCTCCACTGCCAACAGCCCCATCCAGGGATAGTTAAAAGAATAGCTACCTCATCTGTGTCCAGGTCTTTTTGAAACAATGGCTGTCCTCAGAGCTCAGGCCCCTATCATCTGTATTCATTAATCAAAAACTGGGATCTGTGATCAGCCATGCACTTTCCTGGTCTTGGGGAAGTGGCCTTCTATGTACCTTTCTGTCACTGAGTTAACCGGAGGCTGGACTCCAGGGCAGCATAACGTGGGAATGGAGGATGTGTGCCAGTAGCAGCCATATCAGGAGAGGATTTACTGTTCTTAAGCATAATTTGTCAGATTTTTCTTCCTTTTCTTCTCTATATGCTGTCCAGTGATCTTCTGGCCTCTGCAGTTTCAAAATAGCTGTTTCATACAGTTTCAGTATGTTTAATAGTTGTTTTGTTGGAAGGATTGAGTCTTGGAACTTTCAATTCCACCATCTCCCCACAATCCTTCTCATTTATTTGACATCAGCTGAACTACACTATCATAAAAAAATTTCCTACACCTCACTACCCCTTCCTTTCTGTGTTACTTATTACAAATTTCCTCTTTACATGTTACAAGTATTTTAACCATTTTCATTTTAGAACCTGTAAAAATGAAAAGTGAAATTATATATATATATATGCCATATAAAAACACTGAGATTTATAATTACCCACATTGTTACCTTTACCAAAAGTCTTCATATTTAGGCTGCTTTGATCCACTTTCTAGCTTCCATTCCTTTCAGTCTGAAGACTTACCTGTAACATTGCCTTGCTGGGGAGGTCGAGCATGATGTCCTGCATCAGATTTTGTTTATCTAATAATGTCTCAATATCTTCTCCCATTTTTCAGAAAGTCTTGCTAGAAATTAAATTCTTGGTTGAACTATTTTTTTTCTTTCAGCACTTGAGTATTTCATAGCACTGCCTTCTTGCTATATTGTTTCTGATGAGAAATTGGCACTTAATTTTATTGGGACTGAACTTTACAGAATAAGATGCTTTTCTCTCATAGTCTTCACAATTCTTTCCTTATCTTTGCATTCTACAGCTTGACTGCATTCAGTTTTGGCATATTTTTCTTCAAATTTACCCTATTTATTGCTCACTGTGCTTTATGAATATGCCCTTGATAGCTGTATAGTTAGGAAAAATGTTCAATATAATCCTTTAGCTGTAAATGCCTAGTATAGTTTTTGTTAGCTAGAAATGCTTATTATAACCAAATAACTGGAACAGCTTTGATTCACTTCAAGCTTGAAAGCCATTGCTTGCGTAGCTTGCTGTGACCTAATCTCAAAGGTTTTCTCTCTCTGTTCCTAGCTACATTAATCAGATCTTCCCCAGGTCTTCTTGCAGGGTTAAGATAATACCCTAAGCAGGATGAAACACCTTATGGCCTAATATCATCCTATTTCCCACTCTGAAGGACAAGATTTAAAGCCTGAATTGTCAACAAAGAGAGAAGGACCTACAAGATAGCAGGATATGCTGACTAAACAAAATGAGGCAGGCAACTGTTACTCAATTTTAATGATTCTTGTGACTTTTACATAGTTTCCTTTTTTTTTTTTCTCTTTTTCTGCTTTCTTCTGGAAACTTGCCATTCCTTTATCTGTTTGGATTATAAAAAGCTCAAATCAACTTTCTTACATCGAACTGGTTTTGGAAAAATTTTTCCTCCAGTTCTTTACATGTACACCAGTAATAAAACTCACTTTCTCACCAAGACAAAGAGACTTATTTCTCTGTTTAATGCAGTATCAGGCTGGCCTAACTGTTGAAGACCATGTTTTCTGATGGTAACCAATTGATGAGCTAGCCAGGAGTCCTGCTGCTTTAAACAGAACCCTGATCCATGTCTCATTGGCTGCCTGGCTCCTCCTGGACCTCTCGGCTCCATGCTAGCAGCTACCTGGGAATTTTTCCTGGAAGACTAGGACTAGAGGATTTGGGTGGAGACGCCTGCTGTGGATGAACATTTGCATCTGTGTGAGGGTGACTTTGCAATTGAGACTTCCCCTGTGCTGGGTAACTGAGTGATGTGTTTGTCATGCTTCCTTTGCTTTCTTTTGTTTTAATTATGCTATTGTGTGAGAAGACAATTGAGTTGATCTAGGGATTGTGCATGCAGACTTGGTGAGTTTGAGCCGCACTATCTGTGACCCTGTATTTATGGTTCTCCTGTGATTTTGTGCAGTTGCAGTTCTTCAGCTTGCAGTTGTGTGGGGAGCCAGTTGTGTTTAAGAAGCTTGTACTCTGACATTCTGCCTTTGTGATTTCTGTAGATGTTTCCCAGTCATGGGAAACTCTTAATGTGTGTAAGATATGCCTCACTTGGGAAGTATTCCTAATGATTATTCTAAATTTGGAGAGCATCATTTAAAGTAATAATTGTTAGTATATTATTGCCTCTGTATGTGGCAACAATAAGAGTTAAATAAATGGGATGAGTGGACAGAGAATGGGACTCATGCTTCAGGTATGTATCCAATTAGAGATTTATTGCATGAAAACCAAGAGATTAGAGAAAATGTCCTATATTCAACAATTTGTGTAGTTATGTAAAAATAAAGACATTTTTAAAAGATTTAATTTACTTTACCTTTAGGATTCAGAGGAAGCTTTACAGGAAGAGCCTGTTACAACAAAAATTTACCCATGGAAGGGGACTTGAAACATGGTGAGGTGTTTAAAAGGAAGCTCTAGTACAAAGTTCAAAGGGGAAAGTGATGGATTTTAAAAGCCTTACATGAAACCCTCAATTGTGAGAAGGATCCATTGGATGACCTTCTTTCCTCCTCATTCCCTCCACCTCTACCAACTGCTGGTGCATGATGGTATCAAACCCACTGTCTCCAAAATCTGAGTGGAAGTAATGCCTCCTGATACAAGTCTGGCAGCAGTTCTTTCTCTGCCCACTCTGCTGCCAGTGAGTCTGGCCAAGCCCCCTAATGCTCCTTCAGCATCCCCATATGTTCCTGTTGGAGCAAGGACCTCCACCTCTCATATCTGTGATGATGTGCAACTTGGACAGCATGTGACTGCTTCTGGGGCAGAGCAATTTCCAATGCCCTTTGGGGGTTGATGAGGAAGGACTCTCAAGGAACTGCTGTTCCACACACCATTTTCAACATCGGACTTTAAATTGGAGAAATAGCACACTCAGGTATGGGACTGATCCAGACCAAATGAAAAGACTGTGTCTATTTTTGCCACATACAACCCAAATTGGACAATGATTCAGTCATTGATGAATGTGTTACTAATCTTGGAGGAAAGACAAATGGTGTTAGATAAAGTGAGGCAGGAAGCAGACCACTTACAAGATGTGTCTCCCCAGGATTCTTTTTATGCCATCCCAAATGCTGCAATACCTGAGACAGATCACCAATGAGATCCTAATGACTCTGGGAAGCCAGCCTGGTTATACATGTGTTTTGGCTGGCCTTATGAATGGGGTTCCAAAACAAAAATCTTAGAACAAATTACAGGAGGTGCAGTAAGAGCCTAATGAAAATCACTCTGCTTTCTTCAGGGGAATATTTGAAGCATACCATAGGTATTCTGATATAGATCCAGAAAGTATGGAGAACACTAGAATAATTAACATGGTTTTTATTAGTGAGAGTGCTCTGGAAATATGACATAAATTACAGAAGCTAGAGGGCATGCTTGAAATGCCCATAGCAATGTTCATAGATGATGTTTTCATGGTATTCAACAATCAAGTAAAAGCTCAGCAAAAACAACTGATGAAACAACAGACTGCCCTTCTGGCAGCTGCTCTAAGTGGGAGCTGGGCAAGAGGAGGACATAGCAGAGAAAAAAGGAAAGAGAAACCTAGCAAAGATCAGTGTGCTTACTACAGGGAGGAAGGACACTGGTGGTAAAACTGCCCCAAAATGGCTAATAAAAATAAAGAAAAGAATGAAATGGTATTAATGGCCTACGGATTTGAACTAGAAGACTGATGAGGGATGCACAAGGGCATTAGCAGCATTTTCTTCTACCCATAATTATTTCCCATCATGATCCAAGGGTAAATATAAGAGTGGGAAGCAAATTTGTGGAAATTCTTATGTGTACAAGAACAACTTATTCTGTGTTAAACCAAAAATTGTCCACTGAAACAAATGAGCAAATATAGTTGGAATAAATGGCTAAAATACACATAAAGTATTCCTACAGCCCATAGATTGTAAAATTGGGAAAAAGTATTTGCAGCACCAATTTCTGTATGTGCCTAAATGCCCTATACCCTTGCTGGAAAGGGATTTGCTGATTAAATTAAATGCTCAAGTTGTGTTTTCAAAAGGGCAAATAATGATCCTAGTGTCTACAAAAGACTACCTCTGCAGGCTGCCCTTTTACAAGCTGAACAGCCTGAAAGGGACCTGGTACTGGCTCACAACATCTCACTTCTGAAGTATGGTCATCTGGCACTCTGGGAAGTGCTATAACTGCCCATCCAGTCAAGATTGAGCTCAAGGCCGGGACAAATCAACCCAAGGTATGTCAATATCCTTTATCATTACAAGCCAAGAAAGGCATTAAACCAGTAATTAAAACTTTAAAAAGTGGCCTCATATGGCTTTGCCAGTATCTAGATAATACACCTGTACTCCCAGTCTTGAAATCTGGTACTAATGGAGAACATAGGTTTGTCCAAGATATAAGGGCTATAAAAATTGTAAAAGACATTTATCCAGTTATACCTAATCCTTACACTCTATTGACAACTCTGACTGGGAACTTCAAAAGGTTCTCCATGTTAGACTTAAAGGTTGCTTTTTTTTGCATACCTGTGGCCCCTGAATCCTAAGAAATATTTGCCTGTGGCTGGGAAGACCCAGACATTATAGTTAACAATTTATGTGGACTGTGTAACCACATGGATTTAAGAATTCTCCCACACTCTTGGAGAGCTCTTAGCAAAAGATTTCCATTATTTGCAACTAATCAAGGTGTCTTTTGCAACATGTAGATGACATTTTAATAACCAGTGAAACTGCAGATGATTCAGATGTAAATACTGTTAAAATGCTTGAGCATTCTTAATGCTAGGTGATATGAAGTGTCTCAGAATAAAAGCTGAAGTTACTAAGCCCTGTGTAAACTATTTAAGGTACTTACCCATCCAGGGTCAGAGGCCCTTCCTGCTTGATAGGCACCAAGCCTATATGAATACCTCCATCCTCAAAGAGACAACTGTGAGGATTTCTAGAAATGGCTGGTTTCTTCTGCATCTGGATTCCCAACTACGAATTTATTGCTAAATCTTTGTAAGCCACTGTGCAAGGTTGAGACTGAGAAGTCCTAGAATGCAGAATATAATCAGGCTTTCAACAAATTAAAGAAAATCTGGGTACCACTCCAGCCTTTGGACTGCCTGATGTGCATAAACCTTTTAACCTGCTTGTACATGAATAGGAATAGGACTTGGTGTTCTCACAAGATCTTTTGGGGGCACTGATGACCTGTAATGCATTTTTCAAAGAAACTGGACTTCATGACATGGGGGTAGCCATCTTGCCTTCAGGCTGTGGATGCCATTGTGACATTTTGCAGAAAACCACAAAATTTACCTTGGATGAGTAAGTTGCAGTACACATACCACTATCTCTGCTTGAACAGAAAGGAGGCTACTGACTAACTGCTGGCAGGCCAGGAAATATCAAGCCATATAACTAGATAGCCATATCATGTGCTTCATAAGTTCTATAGTGTTGAATCCAGCTATACTTTTTTTCTGAATCTGAGGGTCCTGCTTCACATGACTGCATTCAGGTACTTGGGAAAGCATTCTCCAGTAGGCCAGATTTGGGGGACACCCCTCTAAAGGAATTTCATCTGGAAATATTAACAGAGGGGAGCACTTTCATAGACCCCAGATATTGATGATCAGGATATTCTGTAGTAACACTGATAGAGGTGCTAAAAGCCAAAACCCTCCTCTCAGATACATCAGCCCAGAAAATGGAACTCATTGCCCTGAACCAAGCCTTGATCATTGGACAAGGTAAGAAGATAAATATTTATAAAGACTCTCAATATGCCTTTTCTGTAGTGCAGGCTCATGGCAAAATCTGGAAGGAAAGGGGATAATTAACCACCAATAATAAAGAAATTAAGCATCCAGAGACCATATTAGCTTTATGAGAAGCTATATTGCTACAATCAGAAGATGTTGAGATGCATTGTTTGGTGTATCAGAAGTCAAAGAGTTGTCTAGCGAAAGGTAATCATATGGCAAGTTTGGCAGCAAAGGTAGGCAAAAGCATATGCTATTAACCCAAAAAGCACCAAGGAATTAGCTCTTATCCTGAATGCAACCCTTTCATCATTCACCCCTCTTTATAAAACAAGAAAAGCTTAGAGCTAAAGAATAGGGATTTAATGTTAATATAGAGAAAGAAGGGTTGCTATCAAAATTAGGCCAAATGTTGCTGCCAGGAAAACTAGTAGAACTGGTAATGTTGTAAAAGGAGCCTTTGCAACAATGGATCAGAGGGCATATTGCAAGTATCACAAATCAAAGCAACAATCCATAAAGTGATGAGCAAATTTGTCCCATGTCATAAAAATAACCCAAAAAGTAGCAGACTCCCTTTGATGATAGTGGTGCAGCTTGTGGCTTTTTACCTGGAGAAGATTAGCAAGTAGATTTGATGGGGATGCCCCAAACAACTAGGAACTTCTGCTATCTTCTAATGTTAACTGACACATTTTTAGGGTGGATGCAAGCCTTCTCCACCTGCCTGAAAGAGCAATTGAAGTCAGAAAAGTATTGTTAAAAGAAATAATACCTAGATCCCATGTGCCATTCACTTTTCAGAGCAATAAGACAGTGCCTTTGTTTCAAAAATAATACAAGTTTCACAGGCACTTGTGTAAAATTGGAAATTATGTGTATCCTGGAGGTCTGTCAACTGTGGAGATTGAAACTATGAATCATGCTTTAAAAAAAGACTATTGTTAATATATGCCAACAAACTCACCTCACATGGGGCATGGTATAGCCTAGAAGTGAACTAATTTTGAGACCTTTTGAAATGACTTATGGGATATCAAAAATGCAACAGAAAATATATCTATGCAGACCTTGTATAATATTTTGCTGAGAGATGCAGTCATCATCCTGGAGAGTATTATAAAAATGACTTCTGAGTTTTCTGATAATCAACTTTCTTTCCCTAAAAATATAGCTTTACGCTCTTACAAGTCAGGAGACAGAGTGTTATTGAAAACATGGAAGAATAAACACCCTGAATATCAGTTTATCCCTAAGTGGGAGGGACCTTATATTGTGTTGCTAATCACTCATTCTTCTTTGTAGCTGCTGGGTATTAAGATTTGAATTCATCATTCATGAGTTAAGCCAGTCCCAGAAGAAAAAGAAGCAAAAGAAGACACTCCCTACTCATGTAACCAAATTACTGACTTAAAACCACTCTTCCATAAATTGTCCAAAACAGTATAATGATTAGGATTAAGTTGTAAACCTTTAGCCTTTTTCTCCTATCCTATTTTGTGTAAGGCAATATTTTCCTAAAATGGACTGCAACTGTAGCAGCTATCCATCAAAGGAGTGCTTGCTGGTTTTGTACTTAGTTGCCTACTGTTGGAAACATGAGTTTGCCCTGGGCCATCTTACCTTTCTCACTACAAAACTTGTCTGATTCCTTAATCCTAATTCACACTATGATCGCACTGTTCCATACATGGTAGGACCTTCTGAAACCCAGCCTGACCCCTGACATAAGCCCTTGGGAAAGTCCTCAGTTTAACTTCATGGTAGCCCGGGAAAATTACCTCCAGTCTAAATTAGAAGACTATTTCTTATCACATTATCACCCTCCTTGTAAACCTCAACTGGGGATAGGAAAGAATGGTTAATAGTAGAAAATGAGGTTCTACATGGAAATTTATGTAGAACAAAAAAACATCTCTGTCCAACCTAGCCTTATAGGAGATACACCTGATTTTAAGCACAATAAAATCATCTCACCTTGGAAAGATGAATGCCCTCGTGTAAAACCATTAAAGCCATTGAATCTAATCCCAGGGCTAGTCTCTGAAGGAAAAAAATGACCTGCCTGTTTGACTTCAGATGGAGCCAGGTGGAAATGCAGGTCTAACTTCTGGCCATATTTCCCTTATAATTGGATAGTGAGATGCACTATTGGATATTCCTTTTTGCCTGGGTGAATACTTAAAAGTGTAACTGAAACACAGAGAAATGTAAAACCCTTAGAAGCCCACTTAGATTTGCATAAGAAAGTCTTCTACTCAAGCAGGACCAAGAGAGCCTTATGGTGGTGGGAATGGCCTTTAACTGTCTTCTGTCCAGGAGGGGGTGCATTGGATGCTTCCTCACAGGTTATGGCCCCTAGCTAATTTCACAGCTTATTTTATGCAAAAAGCAAGCAAGGGCTCAGTATGTTAAACAGAGAAGAAGTTCAAATGAGAGAAATTGTCCTTCAAATAGAATGGCTTTAGATCTACTGAATGCAGCTCAAGGAGGAACCTGTGCTCTCATTGGCATTAAGTGCTGCACATATATACCAGATGAATATGACATATCTCTTCAATATTAGATCATATGCATGATGATTTTGATCTTGTTAAAGACTATATTAAGCTGAATACTTTTTTCTGATTGGTTAATAAACTTAACTGTGAAATGGAGAATATCCTTTATTAGCATAGCATTTATTTTGCTTGGTATATGTTTGTCTTGCTGTTGTTTATATTGTATTTGTGGGTTTATGTCCAGAGCACATTCCAGGCAACTGTTATGCAATTTTAATGAATCTTGTGATTTTTACTTAGTTTTAGTGCTTTATTCTGCTTTTCTCTGGACCCCTGCCATTCCTTTGTCTCTTTGAAGTATGAAAAGCTCAAAGCACCTTTCTCATTTTGAAATGGTCTTGGAAAAATTTTCCTCTGGTTCTTTACAAGTGCACTGGTAATAAAATCCACCTTAACAAAACAGAGAATTTTATTTTAATGTTTAATGCAGTATCAGGCTGGCCTAACTATTGAAAACTGTTTTCTGATGGTAACATCTTCATGTCTTTGATTAAAGCTGATCAGTTTACTGTGACTATATCTTTGAATATATTTCCAGCCTTTTTCTCTCTTTCTTCTTCTGAGACTCCTATCATGAATCTCTCTCACAGTCTCTTAGGTTCTATTCTCTTTTTTCCCATCTATTCTTTTGCTTTTTCAGCCTAAATCATTTAAATCAACTTGTCTCCAAATTCACTGATTCTTTCTCCTTTAAATACAAAATCTTGCCTTATTCTTTGATGATTTCAAACAAATAAAAATAAAAATATACTTCTCCTGTATTTGAAAATTGGCTCTGTGTGGGCTGCTGCTATACTTCAGGGTCTATCTCTCTTATCAAGAATGTCAGCCTGAGGCAAAAGTATGGGATCTTCTGTTTATTCTCTGAGGCTGTGTCTTGTCCTGGGCATGTTTCCTGGACTTAGAAATGGAATTCTCACTTTATCTCTGTGAAACAGTCTTTCCCCTTCTGAAGCTGCTCTATTGTATGCCTTAAACCAGGAACGCTTTGCTACAACCCAAGTGGAATTGACTTGAATTGATGGCTTTCTACACTGATTAAAAAGATGCTTATGCCTGCAGGACAAGGTATGGGAGAATGAGACTTAAATGATGGTCCTGGGTCAGGCTTCTACCTGGCCACTGGATAGATTGGTACTAACACACACATGCACCCCAGTGTGCAGCATATATATATATATACAGAGTTTCTTGGTTCTTTCCAAAACATAGCCAGGGATCAGTAATGAAAGCATAGGGAAGGAGTTGTGGGAAAGAAAATCTTGTACTAAAAGTTTATTGATGCATGTTCTTGATTCAGTAATTAAATAGTTACTGTAAACCATTAACTGGTGTCTGGAGTTCTGAGGGAGATGACTCTCCCAGTGTGACTAGTTATTCAAAGATTCTGTTAGCAAACAGTACCCTGGAGAGTCTTGTGCTGACATCTTGGTTACTTAGAAGTAATCATAGTAAGTGCATTAAAATATTTTAAGCATGTAAATTTTATCACTTAGAGAAATCATTAGCAATATAATGGAATAAGGTATGGTTAATGACAAACAATAGAATGAATAAAATTTAATATCAAATATTTTATTAAATTAAAATACTTGGGGGGTGGGGCAAGGTGGCAGAGTGGTGAGGCCTAGGTTGTAGTTACTCCTCTGGGGTAGTTGGTAGAAAGCCAGGAACTGTGTGGACCATACACCACAGAGGAATTTGAGATTAGGCAAATTTCATACAATACTCACTACTGTGTGGAAGAGCTGAGATCAGCAAAATCTGTAAATTCTTGTGGCCAGAGGGCACATGCCCCTCCCCTGCCAGGCACAATCCTGGGGTGGAGCACATGTGCTGGGAACCAGGAAGGAGAATGAAAGCTGCAACCATAGGGCAGACACCAGAAAATCTGGAAGCAGTCAGCCCAGTGGAGAGGAGATAGGGTTAGCAAAACAGCAAAAGAAAAAAAAAAAAAACAAAAAACAAAATAAAAACAGAGATGTTTTGGAGTCAGGTGAACATAATATGGAGAAGGGCAGGGCTCAAACAGAATCAGGTTCATATGCAAATCCAGGGGCAGAGAGCCCTTGTGTGAAAAGCCAACTTCTCTGCTTTTTTTGTTGCTCCTTAATCACCCTCAACTCCTGGTCTTTTAGCATTTCAATAGCCCATTAGATCTGCAAAGACTGTAAAGAGTCCATAGTGGACCCTTCCTTTTTTTTTTTAATAACTTTTTCTCTTTTCCTAAAACAATTACTCTAGGAAGCCCACTACAGAATGCCTCACAGATTTGCAATTTAGGCCCAGGCAAGAGCAGAGCTAAGATAGCTCTGAGAGAAAAAGCAATAAATCTAGTGGCAGAGAAAATTTGCTAAACACCATAACTTCCCAGACTTTTTTGGGAACTCAGATCCCAGGGGTTAGAATTCATTAACTAGCTTCAGTCAGCCATATCCCCAACAGGGTCAGGGTCACCTGGAGAGCTAAAGCCTCCCTGTTTACAGTAGTGGGGGAACTGCAGACTGGCAAGCATCACCTGCTGAACAGCATAGGAGAAGCACAGAGTCTAAAGGCATCACAGTAGGGTCTCATTTTCAAGGAAACTCCATACCCTCTTCCTGAGACCTGGGCCTCTCTGGACTAGGAAAACTTGACAGGGGCTGACAATATATGAGGAGGTCACCACATGAAAAGGCTACACAGAGGCAGGGAAAGAAACACAAAAACAAAAGGTGAAAAACTCTGATCAACTAAACAGAATCTAAATTAAAGGTCTAGAATAAACTGAACTAAACACCAAAGGTTACAGAACAAAGACAACCAACAAGAAAATCCTAGTTAAAAGAGTGAAAACAAGCTCCAGAATAAATCAAGAAAGTCAGATGCCTAGACAGTTTAAGATAACAAGCCATACTAGGAAACACAAAAATATGAATCAGCCAAAGGAACAAACTAATAGTTCTACTGAGATACAGTACTTGAAGCTATTATTGCTAAATAAATTCAGTGAGTTGAAGGAAGAACTAATTGGAGGTGTTCAAATAAATCTAAATCAATTTAAAAAAAGTTAAAGAACTGAGGGAAGACATAGTAAAAAAGATAAAAGATGTAAGAAGGACACTGGATGACCATAAGGAAGAATTCATAAGCTTGAAAAAACAAATGACAGAACTTATGGGAATGAAGGGCATAATGGAGGAGATGAAAAAGACAATGGAAGGATACAACAGTAGATTTGAACAGGCAGAAGAAAGGATCAGTGAATTGGAAGACCATACATCTGAATTCACACACATGAAAGAACAGATGGTGAAAAGAATGGAAAAATCTGAGCAGAGTCTCAGGGAGCTGACTGACAACAAGAAATGCACAAACATACATGTTATGGTGTCCCAGAGGGAGAAGAGAGGGAGAAAGGGGCAGAAAGAATAATAGAATAAATAATCACTGAAAACTTCCCAACTCTTATGAAAGACATAAAATTGGAGATTCAAGAAGTACAGCACACCCCAAACAGAATAGACCCCTATAGATGTACTCCAAGACACTGATTGGATTGTCCAATGTCAAAGACAAAGAGAAAATTCTGAAAGCAGCAAGAGAAAAGCAATCCATCACATACAAGGGAAGCTCAATAAGACTCTGCACAGATTTCTCCACAGAAAACATGGAGGTGAGAAGACAGTGATATGATATATTTAACACACTGAAAGAGAAGAACTGCCAAACAAGAATTCTATATCCAGTAAAATGTCCTTCAAAATGAGGGAGAGATTAAAATGTTTTCAGGCAAACAGAAACTGAGAGAGTTTGTGAATATGAGACTGGCACTATAGGAAATACTAAAGGGAGTGCTAGAGGCTGATAGGAAAAGACAGGGGAAAGAAGTTTGGAGAAGAGTGTAAAAATGAAGATTATCAGGAAGGGTAAAAAGAGAGAGAGGAAAAAATAATATATGACACAAATTCTAAAAGACAAAATGATAGAAGAAAGTACTGCCCTTAAAATAATAACACTAAATGTTAATGGATTAAATTATCCAATAAAAAGACAGACTGGCAGAATGGATTAAAAAACAGGGCCCATCTATATGCTGTCTACAAGAAACTCAACTTAGACACAAGGACAAAAATAGGCTGAAAGTGAAAGGTTGGAAAAAGATATTTCATGCAAAGAGCAACCATAAAAAAGTGGGGGTAGCTATATTAATATCAGACAAAGTAGACTGCAAAAGTAAAACAAAAGAGACAAAGAAGGACACTATATATTAACAAAGGGCCAATTTATCAAAAAAATAAATAAATAAATAACAGTCATAAGCATTTATGCACCAAGCCAGTGTGCCCCAAAATTAATGAGGCAGACACTGAGAACACTGAAAGGAGAAGTAGATAACTCCACAGTAGTAGTTGGAGACTTCAATACACCACTCTCTTCAATGGATAGAACATCTGGACAGATGATCAACAAGGGATCAGAGATGCTGAATTGTATGATAAATGAACTAGCCTAGACAGACATTAATAGAACACTACACCCCCCACAACAGCAGGATACACATTCTTCTTGAGTGCTCATGGAACATTTTCTAGGAGAGACCACATGCTGGGTCACAAAGCAAGCCAAATTAAAAAAAAAAAATGATATTAGAAAAAACAGTATCTCAGATCATAATGGAATTAAGTCAGACATAAATAACAGGCAGAAGATTGAAAATTCACAAATACATGGAGACTAAACAACACACTCTTAGAAAACCAGTGGATAAAGGAAGAAATTACAAGAGAAATTAGTAAATACCTTGAGGAAAATGACAATGAAAACACAACATATCAAAACTTATAGGATGCAGCAAATGTGGTGCTGAGGGGGAAATTTGTTGCCTTAAATGCCTATATTAAAAGAGAAGACAGAGCAAAATTTGAGGAATTAGCTGTTTACCTGTAAGAACTAGAGAAACAACAGCAAATAAACCCCAAAGCAGACAGAAGGAAAGAAATAACAAAGATCAGAGTAAAAATAAATGAAACTGAGAAAAAGAAAACAATAGAAACAACAAAATGAGAAGGTGGTTCTTTGAGAAAATAAACAAAATTGATGGACCACTAGTTAGCCTAAAAAAAAAAAGTAGAAAAAAATAAAGGAGACAATGAGTAGATACTATGAGCAACTATATGCTAATAAACTGGACAACTTACACCAAATGGACAACTTCCTAGAAAAGCATAAACAACAAACATTTATCTGAGAAGAAATAGAGGACCTCAACAAACCAATCAGAAGTAAAGAGATTGAGTCAGTCATCAAAAACTCCCAAAAAAGAAAAGGCCAGGACTAGATGGCTTCACATGTAAATTCTACCAAGCATTCAAGAATTAATACCAATCCTGCTCGAACTCTTCAAAAAAATTGAAGAGGAGGGTAAAGTACCCAAATCATTCAATGAAGCCAAAATCACCTTAATACCAAAACCAGACAAAGATACTAAAAAAAAAAGAAAATTATAGACCAATCTCTATAATGAATAGAGATGCAAAGATCCTCAACAAAATACTTGTAAATCAAATCCAGCAGCACATTAAAAGACTTACACACTACGACCAAGTGGGGATTATTCCAGGTATGCAAGGCTGGCTCAACATAAGAAAATCAATTAACATGTCATACCACATCAATAAATCAAAGCAGAAGAACCACAAGATCATCTCAATGAATGAAGAAAAGGCATTTGACAAAATTCAACATCTTTTCTTGATGAAAACACTTCAAAGGGTAGGAATAGAAGGGAATATTCTTAATATGATAAAGGCAATATATGAAAAACTCACAGCTAACATTGTACTCAATAGGGAGAGACTGAAAGCATTCCCTCCATGATCTGGAACAAGACAGGGATGCCCACTGGCACCATTGTTATTCACCATTGTGTTGGAAGTTCTAGCTAGAGAAATCAGGAAAGAAAAAGAAATAAAAGGCATCCAAATTGGAGAGGAAGAAGTAAAACTTTCACTGTTTGCAGATGACATGAATCTATATGTAGAAAAATCCAGAAAAAAACTACAGCAAAGCTACTAGAGCTAATCAATGAATACAGCAAAGTAGCAGGCTACAAGATCAATACACAAAAATCTGTAGTGTTCTTATACACAAGCAATGTGTGTTCTAGTTTGCTAATGCTGCCAGAATGCAGAACACCAGAAATGGATTGGCTTTTATAAAAGGGGTTTATTTGGTTACCCAGTTACAGTTTTGAAGCCATAAAGTGTCCAAGGCAACACATCAGCAATTGGATACCTTCACTGGAGGATGGCCAATGGTGTCCAGAAAACCTCTGTTAGCTGGGAAGGCACAAGGCTGGCATCTGTTCCAAAGTTCCGGTTTCAAAATGGCTTTCTCCCAGGATGTTCCTCTCTAAGCTACCATTCCTCAAAAATGACACTCTTGGTTGCTCTTGCAGTGTTTGTCCTCTCTTAGCTTCTCCAGAGCAAGAGTCTGCTTTCAACAGCTATCTTCAAACAGTCTCTCATCTGCAGCTACTCTCTCAGCTTCTGTGCATTCTTCAAAGTGTCCCTCTTGGCTGTACCTCCACTTCAAAGTGTCACTCACAGCTGCACTGAGTTCCCTCCGCTTGTCAGTTCATTTATATGGCTCCAGTGATTTAATTTAGACCCACCCTGAATGGGTGGAGTAACACCTCCATGGAAATTATCCAATCAGGGTCATCACCCACAGTTGGGTGGGGCACATCTCCAGGGAAACACTCAAAAACTTACAATCTAACCAACACTAATAACATCTGCCCACACAAGATTACATCAAAGATAATGGCATTTGGGGGACATAATATATTCAAACCGGCACAATGTGCAAGAAGAGGAAGAAATAAAAAATAAATCCATTTACAATAGCAACCAAAAGAGTCAAGTATTCAGGAATAAACTTAATGAAGTCCACAAAAGACCTATACAAAGAAAATTACAAGAGACTCCAAAAAGAAATCGAACAGGACCTAAAAAAATGGAAGAACATACTGTGTTCATGGATTGGAAGACTAAATATAATTAAGACGTCAACTCTACCTAAACTGATTTATAGATACAATGCAATACCAATTAAACTCCCCACAACTTACTTTTCAGAAATAGAAAAACCAATAGCCAGATTTATTTGGAAGGGTATGGTGCCCTGAATAGGCGACAATATCTTGAGAAAGAGGAACAAAGTGGGAGGTCTCACAATACCTGACTTTGAAGCCTATTACAAAGCTACAGTGCTCAAAACAGCATGGAACTAGCATAAGGAAAGAGATACTGACCAATGGAATTGAATTGAGTGTTCAGAAATAGACTCTTGCATCTACAGACAATTGATCTTTGATAAGGCAGTCAAGCCAAATCAACTGGGACAGAGCAGCCTCTTCAATAAACGGTGTTTGGAGAACTGTATGTCCATTTCCAAAATAAAGAAAGAGGACTCCTACCTCACACCTTATACAGAAATTAACTCTAATTGGATCAAAGACCTAAATGTAAGCACTAAGACCATAAGACTCTTAGAAGAAAATGTAGGGCACTATCTTAAAGCTCTTGTGATAAGAGGTGGTTTTCTAGACCTTATACCCAAAGCACAAGAAACCAAAGAACAAATAGACAAATGGGATCTCTTCAAAATCAAAATGCACATAAAAAGACTTTGTTCAAAAAGTAAAAAGGCAGCATACATAATGGGAGACAATATTTGGAAACCACATATCAGATAAGGGTTTAACATCCCAAATACATAACGCAATCCTACAACTCAACAACAGAAAGACAAACAACCCAATTAAAAAAATGGGCAAAAGTCATGGACAGACACTTCCAAAGAGGAAGTGCAAATGGCTCAAAAATATATGAAAAAATGCTCAACTTCACTGGTTATTAGGGAAATGCAAATCAAAACCACAATGAGATTCTATCTCACACCTACCGGAATAGCCGTTATCCAAAAACCAGAAAATTACAATTGCTGGAGAGGATGTGGAAAAAGAAGCATACTTATTCATTGCTGGTGGGAATGTAGAATCATGCAACCACTCTGAAAGGCTATGTGGAGTCTCCTCAGGAAGCTAAGCATAGATTTGACATATGACCCAGCTATTCCATTGCTAAGTATATACTCAGAGGAACTGAAAGCTAAAACACAAATGCACATTCGTAAACTGATGTTTATTGTAGCATCATTCATGATTCCCAAGAGATGGAAGCAGCTCAAATGTCCATCAATGGACAAGTGGATAAACACACTGTGGTATATACACATGATGGAATATTATGCAGCTGTAAGACAGAACAAAGACATAGAACATACAATAACATGAATGAATCTTGAGGACATTATGTTGACTGAAGTTAACCAGAAAAAAAAGGACAAATACTGTTTGGTCTCACTAATATGAAATAATATTAATAAGCAAACTTTGAGAGTTAAAAGCTAATACAGGCTACCAGGAGATAGAAAGAGGGTAGGGCTCAGGCATTTTATACGGAAGGACTACAGAAATGTTCAGTAGGTTTGATTGTATAGATCCAGAAATAGATACCATAATACTCTGTAATGGTAGCACAATATTGTAAGCATATGGAACAAAGATGTCTGGGAGTAAAGTTGAAAGAGGTGGGATAAGGGAATGTATGACACCAGAGGTAAAGATAGATGATGAAGACTGGGACTGTATAACTGGGCAAAAACTGGAATGAGCAATGACTCTTGCTAAATGTACAAATATAAATACATTCTCACATGTGGGAGAACAAATGAATGTCACCCATGCAGAGTGTTGAAAAAGAGATGATATTTGGAAGAAAAACATAATCAAAGCAAACTAGAGTCTATGCTCAACAGTAACATTCCAATATGCTTCCATTAAATGTAACAAAGGCAATATACCAAAGTTAATTGTTTATGAGAGGGGGATATAAGGAGGGATATGGGATTCTTGGTAGTGGTATTGTTTTTTGTCCTTACTATTATATTTTATTGTGTGACATTTTTCCTTTTCTTTTTATTATCTTGTTTATTACTCACCAAAAAAAGAAAACACTTTTTCATAATAATCAATATGTTCAAGTGTTGACTGTGGTGAAAAATATACAACTATGTGATGATACCCTGAACAACTGATTGTACACTGTGGATGCGTGGATGTTATGTGAATATATCTCTATATGATTGTAGGAAAAAATATAAATATAGGTAGAAGTGCTGGAGAAAACATGGAGAGATGGATGTACCTATTTACTGTTGATGAGGGGGCAGAATAGTGTAGCCTTTCTGGAGGTCACTGTGGTGGCTCCAACAGAAGCTAAGTATGTGGGGTCATAAGGTCCTACAATCTCATTATGTGGTTTGTATTTGGAAGATTCGAAAGCAGAGACATGAATGGACATTTGCACACTGGTATTTGTGGAAGCAGTATTCATAATTTGCAATGGGTGGCAGCGGCCTAAGGGTACACTGACCGAGGAACAGAATAGTGAACTGTGGTGTATGCATACAATGGAATATTGAGCAACTACAAGAAGGAGTGAAGCTGTGAGACATGCAATGAGGTGAATGAATCCTGTGGACAGCATGTTAAATGAAGTATGCCAGAAACAAAGGCAAACACTGTGATGCCTCACCAATATGGATTAACTGCAGTGTGTAAACTCAGAATTAAATCTTAGAGCACAGCCTAACAGGGAAATGATTATTGTAATGGTCCCTAGATTGTAAGCTCTTACAGCAGTTAAATCTATCCCTGAATTGTAATGGCTATCTCCAAACTCTGAGATGTTGATCCCTTAATGTATAACCTGATTGGTCTCTGGAATATTGGGAATCTCTGTGACACCTGAAACTCAGAGCTACAGCTTGGCAGATATGAATACCAGTATTAACATATACAGCAAATGTTAAAAAAAAAAAGCTGAAATAGAGCCTAGACTTCAATAAGAGATATGAATAAAGCAGATCTGATTAAGACTGGAGTAAATCAGGCCAAAGGATAAAGGTTGAAACTGATTGTGTTCAAACTCCCATGTGAGACCAAGGCAAAAGATATTTATTTAGTGTAGGATCTATATTTTCTAAACAATATAATTTCTACAGTCAGTTTGTTCAAACACTATAATTACATGGAACTTTGAATAGGAAGTGAGCTATGGTAGGTCTGTATAGATTAGAATGTAATAGCAACACATCACAAAATTATTTGGGTGAAGAATAAAAGTATATTATTTGGGCCCCCCCTGAAGAGCTAGGGGAGAATGCAGAGGTGTTGGAATTCCTCACCTGGATTGTTGCTGATATTCTTGCAAACATTGGTGACTGACAGATTGATGTGCTGAGCCCTCTGTCTTGGGGCTGGCCCCTATGAAGCTTGTTGCTGCAAGGAGGGGCTAAACCTGCTTATGGTTGTGCCTAAGAGTTTCCCCCAAGTGCCTCTTTGTTGCTGAGATGTGGCCCTCTCTCTAACTAAGCCACCTTGGTGGCTGATCTTGCTGTCCTTCCCCCAAGTGGGACCTGACTCCCAGGGGTGTAAATCTCCCTGGTGATGCAGGATATGACTTCTGGGGATGAATCTGGACCTAGCATTGTGGATTGAGAACATCTTCTTGACCAAGAGGGGGATGTGAAATGAAATGAAATAAAGCTTCAGTGGCTGAGAGATTCCAAATGGAGTCAAGAGGTCACTCTGGTGGACATTCTTACACACTAAATAGATAACACTTTTTAGGTTTTAATATATTGGAATAGCTGGAGGTAAATACCTGAAACTACCAAACTCCAACCCAGTAGCCTTGACTCTTGAAGAGAACTGTATAACAATGTAGCTTATAAGGAGTGAGAGTGTGATTGTGAAAACCTTGTGGATTGCACTCCCTTTATCCAGTGTATGGATGGATGAGTAGAAAAATGGGGACAAAACCTAAATAAAAAATAGGGTGGGATGGGGGGGGTGATTTGGGTGTTCTTTTTATTTTTATTTTTTATTCTGATTCTGATTCTTTCTGGTGTAAGGAAAATGTTCAAAAATAGATTGGGGTGATGAATGCCCAACTAAAAGATGGTACTGTGAATAGTTGATTGTACACCATGGATGATTCTATGGTATGTGAATATATCTCAATAAAACTGAATTGAAAAAAAAGACTTAGGACAGAAGAATCAGAATTCCAAAATATGTGACATCAATTGAAAATAACACATAAATAATCACTTTGAGTAAAGTGGACTAAACATTTCGGTTAAAAGACATAGTAATCACTTTTCTATAAAGTAGGAACCAACTATCTGATGTTTATTAAAAATAGGTGAATGGCATTAGGATATATAAACATACATCTGTAAATGAAAGCATTTAAAATCTACGGTAAAAAGTTTTATTGTTAAAAAATGATGTCTGTATTCCAGAAATATGAAGTACAGTATAATAAAAATACAGCAACTTTTTTACAAAATTATGAAATCTTTAATAGAGCTGAAAAACAAATACAAGATTGACAAATTAAAAGAAGGAAAAGAATTTGTTTTTAAATCACATTTAGTAAATGTTAGGGATAAAGTTCCAAATCTGTGTAAATGTAAGACAAAGAAGTCATATTTCCATTTTGTTTCCTATTCCTGATCTCCAATCAAAGTTATTTTACGCTAGAGATGGTATATTGGAATGCCACCAATAAACATTCAGCAAAAAAGTTAGACAAAATTAGTATTTGTAATACTTCTTTAACTTTTACTTGTGATTTTAAAGTACAAAAAATGACTATGAAAACTGAATTCAATCCTAAAAAAGAAAAACTCATTCCTTCATGGTGATTTACTTTTACTGAGATTGTTTACATACCATACAATTATCCAAACATACAAAGTGTACAATCAGTTGCCAATGGTACCATCATACAGCTGTGCATCCATCTGCACAATAATTTTTTATTTCAATTTTTAGAACATTTTCATTACTCCAGAAAAGAAATAAAGACAAAAAAGGAAACTTAAATCCTCCCATACGCCTAACCACCTTCCCTCCATTATTGACTCATGGTATTGGTATAGGACATTTGTTACTGTTGATGAGAGAATGTTAAAATATTCCAATTTTAGTATATATGTTTCAACAGGTATATTTTCCCTATATGCTCCTCTATTATTAACTTCTACTTATAATATCATGCATTTGTTCTAGTTCATGAAAGACATTTCTAATATTTGTATACTTAATCACCAACATTGCCCATGCCAAGATTCACTTTTTTTTTTAATCATCATTTTATTGAGATATATTCACATACCACGCAGTCATACAAAACAAATTGTACTTTCGATTGTTTACAGTACCATTACATAGTTGTACATTCATCACCTAAATCAATCCCTGACACCTTCATTAGCACACACACAAAAATAACAAGAATAATAATTAGAGTGAAAAAGAGCAATTGAAGTAAAAAAGAACACTGGGTACCTTTGTCTGTTTGTTTGCTTCCCCTACTTTTCTACACATCCATCCATAAACTAGACAAAGTGGAGTTTGGTCCTTATGGCTTTCCCAATCCCATTGTCACCCCTCATAAGCTACATTTTTATACAATTGTCTTCGAGATTCATGGGTTCTGGGTTGTAGTTTGATAGTTCCAGGTATCCACCACCAGCTACCCCAATTCTTTAGAACCTAAAAAGGGTTGTCTAAAGTGTGCGTAAGAGTGCCCACCAGAGTGATCTCCCGGCTCGTTTTGGAATCTCTCTGCCACTGAAGCTTATTTCATTTCCTTTCACATCCCCCTTTTGGTCAAGAAGATGTTCTCCGTCCCACGATGCGGGGTCTACAATCTTCCCCGGGAGTCATATTCCACGTTGCCAGGGAGATTCACTCCCCTGGGTGTCTGATCCCACGTAGGGGGGAGGGCAGTGATTTCACCTTTCAAGTTGGCTTAGCCAGAGAGAGAGGGCCACATCTGAGCAACAAAGAGGCATTCAGGAGGAGACTCTTAGGCAAAAATACAGGGAGGCCTAGCCTCTCCTTTGCAGCAACCGTCTTCCCAAGGGTAAAACTTATGGTAGAGGGCTCAACCCATCAAACCACCAGTCCCCTATGTCTGTGGTCATGTTAGCAACCATGGAGGTGGGGTAGGCAAACACCCCTGCATTCTCCACAGGCTCCTCAAGGGGGCACTACATCTTTTTTTTTTTTTTTCCTTGTTTGTCTTTTTTCTTTTTTTTTTTTTTTAACTTTCCCTTCTTTTTTAAATCAACTGTATGAAAAAAAAAGTTAAAAAGAAAACAAACATACAATAAAAGAATATTTCAAAGAGACCATAACAAGGGAGTAAGAAAAAGACAACTAACCTAAGATAACTGCTTAACTTCCAACATGTTCCTACTTTAACCCAAGAAAGTTACATAATATAGCAACATTTCAGTGAACTTGTTCCTACTACATCCATCAGAAATTAACAGACCATAGTCATTTCTGGGCATCCCCAGAACGTTAAATAGCTTATCTGTTCTTCTTGGATTATTGTTCCCCCTTCCTTAATTGCTCTCTACTGCTAGTTCCCCTACATTCTACATTATAAACCATTTGTTTTACATTTTTCAAAGTTCACATTAGTGGTAGCATATAATATTTCTCTTTTTTTTGTGCCTGGCTTATTTCGCTCAGCATTATGTCTTCAAGGTTCATCCATGTTGTCATATGTTTCACCAGATCGTTCCTTCTTACTGCTGTGTACTATTCCATCGTGTGTATATACCACATTTTATTTATCCACTCATCTGTTGAAGGACATTTGGGTTGTTTCCATCTCTTGGCAATTGTGAATAATGCTGCTATGAACATTGGCGTGCAGATATCTGTTCGTGTCACTGCTTTCCGATCTTCCGGGTATATACCGAGAAGTGCAATCGCTGGATCGAATGGTAGCTCTATATCTAGTTTTCTAAGGAACTGCCAGACTGACTTCCAGAGTGGCTGAACCATTATACAGTCCCACCAACAATGAATAAGAGTTCCAATTTCTCCACATCCCCTCCAGCATTTGTAGTTTCCTGTTTGTTTAATGGCAGCCATTCTAACCGGTGTTAGATGGTATCTCATTGTGGTCTTAATTTGCATCTCCTTAATAGCTAGTGAAGCTGAACATTTTTTCCATGTGTTTCTTGGCAATTTGTATTTCCTCTTCAGAGAACTGTCTTTTCATATCTTTTGCCCATTTTATAATTGGGCTGTCTGTACTATTGAAATTGAGTTGTAGGATTTCTTTGTATATGCAAGATATCAGTCTTTTGTCAGATACATGGTTTCCAAAAATTTTTTCCCATTGAGTTGGCTGCCTCTTTACCTTTTTGAGAAATTCCTTTGAGGTGCAGAAACTTCTAAGCTTGAGGAGTTCCCATTTATCTATTTTCTCTTTTGTTGCTTGTGCTTTGGGTGTAAAGTCTAGGAAGTGGCCTCCTAATACAAGGTCTTGAAGATGTTTTCCTACATTATCTTCTAGGAGTTTTATGGTACTTTCTTTTATATTGAGATCTTTGGTCCATTTTGAGTTAATTTTTGTGTAGGGGGTGAGGTAGGGGTCCTCTTTCATTCTTTTGGATATGGATATCCAACTCTCCCAGCCCCATTTGTTGAAAAGACCATTATGGCTCAGTTCGGTGACTTTGGGGGCCTTATCAAAGATCAGTCGGCCATAGATCTGGGGGTCTATCTCTGAATTCTCAATTCGATTCCATTGATCTATATGTCTATCTTTGTGCCAGTACCATGCTGTTTTGGCAACTGTGGCTTTATAATAAGCTTCAAAGTCAGGAAGTGTAAGTCCTCCCACTTCGTTTTTCTTTTTTAGAGTGTCTTTAGCAATTCGAGGCATCTTCCCTTTCCAAATAAATTTGATAACTAGCTTTTCCAAGTCTGCAAAGTAGGTTGTTGGAATTTTGATTGGGATTGCATTGAATCTGTAGATGAGTTTGGGTAGAATTGACATCTTAATGACATTTAGCCTTCCTATCCATGAACATGGAATATTTTTCCATCTTTTAAGGTCCCCTTCTATTTCTTTTAGTAGAGTTATGTAGTTTTCTTTGTATAGGTCTTTTACATCTTTGGTTAAGTTGATTCCTAGGTACTTGATTTTTTTAGTTGCTGTTGAAAATGGTATCTTTTTCTTGAGTGTCTCTTCAGTTTGTTCATTTCTAGCATATAGAAACATTACTGACTTATGTGCATTAATCTTGTATCCCGCTACTTTGCTAAATTTGTTTATTAGCTCTAGTAGCTGTATCGTCGATTTCTCAGGGTTTTCTAGATATAAGATCATATCATCTGCAAACAATGACAGTTTTACTTCTTCTTTTCCAATTTGGATGCCTTTTATTTCTTTGTCTTGCCGGATTGCCCTGGCTAGCACTTCCAGCACAATGTTGAATAACAGTGGTGACAGCGGGCATCCTTGTCTTGTTCCTGATCTTAGAGGGAAGGCTTTCAGTCTCTCACCATTGAGTACTATGCTGGCTGTGGGTTTTTCATATATGCTCTTTATCATGTTGAGGAAGTTTCCTTCAATTCCTACCTTTTGAAGTGTTTTTATCAAAAAGGGATGTTGGATTTTGTCAAATGCTTTTTCAGCATCTATTGAGATGATCAATTGATTTTTCCCTTTCGAGTTTTTAATGTGTTGTAATACATTGATTGTTTTTCTTATGTTGAATCATCCTTGCATGCCTGGAATGAACCCCACTTGGTCATGGTGTATGATTTTTTTAATGTGTCTTTGGATTCGATTTGCAAGTATTTTGTTGAGGATTTTTGCATCTATATTCATTAGGGAGATTGGCCGGTAGTTTTCCTTTTTTGTAGCATCTTTGCCTGGTTTTGGTATTAGATTGATGTTAGCTTCATAAAATGAGTTAGGTAGTGTTCCATTTTTTTCAATGTTTTGAAAGAGTTTGAGTAAGATTGGTGTCAGTTCTTTCTGGAAAGTTTGGTAGAATTCCCCTGTGAAGCCATCTGGCCCTGGGCATTTATTTGTGGGAAGATTTTTGATGACTGATTGGATCTCTTTGCTTGTGATGGGTTGGTTGAGGTCTTCTATTTCTTCTCTGGTCAGTCTAGGTTGTTCATATGTTTCCAGGAAATTGTCCATTTCTTCTACATTATCCAGTTTGTTGCCATACAGTTGTTCATAATATCCTCTTATAATTTTTTTAATTTCTTCAGGATCTGCAGTTATGTTACCTTTTTCATTCATTATTTTGTTTATATGGGTCTTCTCTCTTTTTGATTTTGTCAGTCTAGCTAGGGGCTTGTCAATCTTGTTGATCTTCTCAAAGAACCAACTTTTGGTGATATTTATCCTTTCTATTGTTTTTTTGTTCTCTATGTCATTTATTTCTGCTTTAATCCTTGTTATTTCTTTTCTTGTACTTGGTTTAGGATTGGTTTCCTGTTCATTTTCTAGCTTCTTCAGTTGATCCATTAGTTCTTTGATTTTGGCTCTTTCTTCCTTTTTAATATATGCGTTTAGTGCTATAAATTTCCCCCTTAGCACTGCTTTTGCTGCATCCCATAGGTTTTGGTATGTTGTGTTCTCATTTTCATTCGTCTCTATATATTTAGCAATTTCTCTTGCTATTTCTTCTTTAACCCACTGATTGTTTAGGAGTGTGTTGTTTAACCTCCAGGTATTTGTGAATTTTCTAAGTCTCTGATGGTTATTGACTTCTAATTGTATTCCATTGTGGTCAGAGAATGTGCTTTGAATAATTTCAATCTTTTTAAATTTATTGAGGCTTGTTTTATGTCCCAGCATATGATCTATTCTGGAGAAAGTTCTGTGAGCACTAGAAAAGTATGTGTATCCTGGTGATTTGGGATGTAATGTCCTGTAGATGTCTGTTAAATCTAATTCATTTATCAGATTGTTTAGGTTTTCAATTTCCTTATTGGTCTTCTGTCTGGTTGATCTATCTATAGGAGAGAGTGATGTGTTGAAGTCTCCCACAATTATTGTGGAAACATCAATTGTTTCCTTTAGTTTTGCCAGTGTTTCTCTCATGTATTTTGTGGCACCTTGATTGGGTGCATAGACATTTACGATTGTTATTTCTTCTTGCTGAATTGCCCCTTTTATTAGTATGTAGTGGCCTTCTTTGTCTCTCAACACATCCCTGCATTTGAAGTCTATTTTATCTGAGATTAATATTGCTACACCTGCTTTCTTTTGGCTGTAGCTTGCATGAAATATTTTTTTCCATCCTTTCACTTTCAGTTTCTTTGTGTCCCTGTGTCTAAGATGAGTCTCTTGTATGCAACATATTGATGGTTCATTTTTTTTGATCCATTCTGCGAATCTATATCTTTTAATTGGGCAGTTTAATCCATTTACATTCAACGTTAAAACCGTGAAGGCATTTCTTGAATCGGCCATCTTATCCTTTGGATTATGTTTGCCATATTTTTCCCTCTCTCTATTAATATCCGTTATTGTACCCATACCGAATCTCTTTAGTACTGAACCTTTCTCCAGGTCTCTCTGTCCTGTCTTTGTTTCTCTGTCTGTAGGGCTCCCTTGAGTATCTCCAGTAGGGCAGGTCTCTTGTTAGCAAATTCTCTCAGCATTTCTTTGTCTGTGAAAAATTTAAGCTCTCCCTCAAATTTGAAGGAGAGCTTTGCTGGATAAAGTATTCTTGGCTGGAAATTCCTCTCACTCAGAATTTTAAATATATCGTGCCACTGCCTTCTTGCCTCCATGGTGGCTGCTGAGTAGTCACTACTTAGTCTTATGCTGTTTCCTTTGTATGTGGTGAATTGCTTTTCTCTTGCTGCTTTCAGAACTTGCTCCTTCTCTTCTATGTTTGACAGTGTGATCAGTATATGTCTCGGAGTGTGTTTTTTTGGATTTATTCTATTTGGAGATCGCTGAGCATTTATGATTTGTGTATTTATGTTTTTTAGAAGATTTGGGAAGTTTTCCCCAACAATTTCTTTGAATACTCTTCCTAGACCTTTACCCTTTTCTTCCCCTTCTGGGACACCAATGAGTCTTATATTTGGACGTTTCATATTATCTATCATATCCCTGAGGTCCATTTCGAGTTTTTCAATTTTTTTCCCCATTCTTTCTTTTATGCTTTCATTTTCCATTCTGTCATCTTCCAGGTCACTGATTCGTTGTTCAACTTCCTCTAGTCTTGTACTATGAGTGTCCAGAATCTTTTTAATTTGGTCAACAGTTTCTTTAATTTCCATAAGATCATCCATTTTTTTATTTAGTCTTGCAATGTCTTCTTTATGCTCTTCTAGGGTCTTCTTGATTTCCTTCATATCCCGTACTATGGTCTCATTGTTCATCTTTAGTTCTTTGAGTAGATGCTCTAGGTGGTGTGTCTCTTCTGGTCTTTTGATTTGGGTGCTTGGGCTTGGGTTATCCATATCGTCTGGTTTTTTCATATGCTTTATAATTTTCTGTTGTTTTTGGCCTCGTGGCATTTGCTGAACTTGATAGGGTTCTTTTAGGGTTTGTAGACCAGTTGAAGTCCTTATCTCTAATTTATCAGATCTACAGCTTCGTGGAGTACACTTTCTCTAACTAACCAGCATGTGGCGTCCACGAGCCACCTGTTCTCCACAAGCCAGATCTCCCCTGCTTAGCCTTTTTGGTGAGTGGGGGAGTGAGTCTTTGGGGCCCAATTGGTGTACCAAGCTTGCGTGTGTAGTTGGTGTTGCCTGCCCTGTATGTGGGGCGTGTTTCTGGGCAGTCGGGGAGGGGGGGTGGCCCTAACAATCAAATCTCCCTGATGATCCTAGAGTTTTAAAGCTGCTGCAATAGTCTAATCCTTCAGTTCAGTCCTGCCACAGTTTGTCTCTGCCACTTACCCACAAGTCTTTGGTATTGGCGTATGGCTCCTGAGACTTGCAAGTGGGCCCCTCTTCCAGGCTGTGCACCCCGGGTCCTCTGTTGAGGGATGACTGTGCTATGTCACAGGTGAGTGCCGTCCCCCCAGGGCAGTTCTGGTCTGCTGGGCTGTGTTGGGAGGCTCCCAGTCTGCTCAAATGATGGCTGAATGGGGCTCTGTTAATTCACACTGCTCCCCCTTCCCAGCTCTGGGACATTCAGCTGAGGTTGCAGGGAAGGCTAATGTCCATGCCCAGTTTTGTGGTGTGTGCCTGTTATTTGAAGCACTTCTGTCACACTGGGTTGTCTGGGGCAGCTCTGGGCTATGGGGCTCGCGATGGGCAGGAGTGTTTCCTGTCCACCAGGATGGTGGCTGTGAGCGGACACCCCCCTTTTCTTGGGAAGTTGTGTTGTTTAGTGAATTTTCTCAGCCACTGGATTATTGCCTTTTGTCTCAGAGCTCTCTTAGTTCTGCTCTTGACTTGACGTGCCCAAATTTCAATTCTTTGAAGCTTTCTGTATTGAGCTTCTTAGGGTAATTGTTTTAGAAAAAGCAAAAAGGATTTAAAAAAAAAAAAACAAAAAAAAAAACGGCCCTCCTCAGAGATCTAATGGGTTATTGAAATGCTAATAGACAAAGCAACCAGGGCCATTAAGGAAAGGTGCACAGGGCAGAGAGATCAGCTTTGCTTCGGGATTTGCATATGCGCCTCAAGGCCTGAGCTCCGCCCTTCCCCTTTCTGTGTTCACCAGAACTCCAAAAATCCTCTGCTTTTATTTTGGAGTTTTTCGTGTTGTTTTTTTTTCTATGCCTGTCTCCTCTCTGCTGGGCTGGCTGCTCTCAGAGTCTCTGGTGTCTGGTCTCAGTCTATCTATGGTTGGAGTTTGAATCAGTAGAATGAGTTTCCGATAAGAGCAGCCACTGCAATTCTCCCTTCTCCTTCCCGGAGCTGACAGCCCCTCCTACCCCGGGACTGAGCCTGGCAGGGAGGGGCGCAGGTCCCCTGGCTGCAAAAACTTACAGATTTCACTGATCTCAGCAGTTCCACGTTTTCATGAGTGTTGTATGAAGTATGCCCAAAGACAGATTGCTCTGTGGTGTCCAGTCCACGCAGTTCCTGGCTTTTTACCTACTTTCCTGGAGGAGTAACTAAAACATACAGCTCACCAGTCTGCCATCTTGTCCCGCCTCTAAAAGCCTTCTTCCAAGATTCACTTTTATATATTTCTATCTTTTAACCTCCAACTTTCCTTCCCATGACATACGTGACTCTGAGCTTCCCCTTTCCACCACATTCACATACCATTCAGCATTGTTTGTTATTCTCACAATGTGCCACCATCACCTCTGTCCATTTCCAAACATTTAAATTCAACCTAGTTGAACATTCTGCTCATAATAAGCAGCCATTCCCCATTCTTTATCCTTGTTCTATATCCTGGGAACATATATTTCAGGTCTTTGCATTTACATATTATAATTAGTTCTTATCAGTGAGACCCTGCAATATTTGTCCTTATGTATCCGACTGATTTCACTCAATGTAGTTAGACAAATACTAATTTGTCTAACTCAGTTTTTTCATCAACCCATTTTCTTTTTCTTGAAGACTGTTTTGTTCATCCATCATATGTTCCATCCTAAGCAAACAATTAATGGTTCCCTGCATAATCATGTGTTTATGTATTCACCACCATCGCCACTATCTATATAAGGATATCTCCATCTTCTTCCACAAAGAAGGAGGAAGAGTCAAAGAAGGTAGAGACAAAATAAAAAGAAAAAAGAGAAAAAAGTTAATAAAAAACATGACAGCCATGAAGCAGCAAAAGGAAAGATAGCTTTAAGGTAGAATAAAGAGTCAGACAACACCACCAATGCTGAGTCCAATACCCCTCCCTTATGTTCCCCTCTTATATGCATTTAGCTTTGTTATATTGCCTTTGTTATATTAAAGGAAGCATAATGCAATGTTTCTGTTAATTATAGTCTCTAGTTTGCATTGATTGTATTTTCCCCCAATACCACACTATTTTTAACAGCTTGCAAGGTTGACATTCATTTGTTCTCCCTCATGTAAAAACATACTTGTACATTTTATCACAATTGTTCAGCACTCTAGGTTTCACTGAGTTGTAAAGTCCCAATCTTTATCTTTCCTCATTCCTTCTGGTGTCCCACATGCTCCTAACCTCCCTCTTTCAGCCATACTCACAGTCACCTTTGCTCAGTGTACTTACATTGCTGTGCCACCATCACCCAAAATTGTTTTCCAAAAATCTCACTCCTTTCTTTCCTATCTGTAGTGCTCCCTTTTAGTATTTCCTACAGCACAGGTATCTTATTCACAAACACTGTCATTGTCTGTTTGCCAGATAATATTTTAAGCTCTCCTTCAAATTTGAAGGGCAGTTTTACCATATAGAGGATTCTTGGTTCGTGGTTTTTCTCTTTCAGTATCTTAAATACATCACAACACTTCCTTTGTGCCTCCATGGTTTCTACTGAGAAATCTGCACATAGTCTTACCAAGCTCCCTTTGCATGTGATTGATAATTTTTCTCTTGCTGCTTTCAGGATTCTCTCTTTGTCTTTGACATTTGATAATACAATTATTAAATATCCTGGCTTAGGCTTTTTCAGGTCTATTCTGTTTGTAGTATGCTGTACTTCTTGGATCAGTAATTTTAAATCTTTCATAAGAGATGGGAAATTTTCATTGAGTATTTCCTCTATTATTGCTTCTGCCCCTTTTCCCTTCTCTTCTTCTGGGACACCCATGATGTGTACATTCATTCATTTAATGTTGTCATTTGATACCCTGAAACATTGCTAATATTTTTCCATTCTTTGCCTTATCTGTTCTTTTGTGTGTAGGATTTCTGGTGTCTTATTCTCCAGTTCCTGATTGTTTTCTTCTGCCTATTGTGATCTGCTGTGGTATGTTTCCATTGTGTCTTTCATCTCCTGTGTTGTGCATTTCATTTCCATAGATTCTGCCAGTTGCTTTTCTTTGAACTTTTGACTTATACTTTATATTCACCCAGTGTTTCCATTATATGCTTCTAGGCTTTTGATCATTAAATTAATTAAGAAATGCTTACTCTTTCAGCAAAAATTTATGCTTTATTTTTCTCATGTTTCTTTTAATATAATACAAGCCAATACATTAAAAAAATCAAAAGTTGCACAAACATTGTTATGACTCAATGCAACAATACATCCACTGTGTAAATGAATTAGGTGACACTGACAAACCTGACTGGTGAAACTCCACCATGTTTTCTGTGCAATGCCTCAAGAAGGCCCATTCATCTGCTGGTGCACACTCCTAGAAAGCAGTTAGTTGTGCCACACAAGTCATAAAAGAAAATACATGAAATCATGGGTTTTATATAAGCTTAATAAAACATAGGACTGTTATAGTTATTTTATAATAAAATAATAATAAATAATAATAAAATATTATTTTTTATAATAGATATTTAATAAAATAGATATTTTATAATAAAATAATAATAAAATAAGGACATTACTGTAAATACAGTGTGATAAAATTATATACACAGAAATTATACATATAAATAAGCTTTATACACACAAGAACAATAATTGGAATAAAATACATGTAAAGGTTTACAACATTTATGAAAGAGTTTCAATTACTCTTTGGAATTTTGTTGTATTTTAACTTTTGTGTAATTAACAATGTTCATTCTTATGGTAACATCACACTTATAAATATAAAAATCTTCCATCTTGAAACATATGCTATTCCATCTTTGGTGGTTAATGATTTGTCCTTTCAGCCACAGATTAAGTATTTTTCTAAAAACACCTTTCTTTAACCCAGTCATAAATTAGAGCACAAAAGAATACCAAAAATGCTAGTCAACATTATGGGTTTACTAAGGGGAAGACAATTGTTTGTAACAAACCTAACCCAGATGCATTAGACCTTAAACACTGATCCTTGGATTCATGCCAAGCAATCTTCCTTGGAAAATGGTCACAGGTGATGAAATGTTGCATTACCACCAATCCTCAATATAAGGGGTGCCCTGCCATTATCAGCATGAAAGCAAAGGAATATTCTCATCTATTTGTGTTCACAGAAGCTCCTGGTATACTTTTAAGACATAATTTCCAGGAGAACTTTCTATTTGACAGAACCTGAACAAAAATTTTAGGTTTATTTGTTTTAACTAAAAAAAAAAAAAAAAATCCTTAAATGCATGCACAAAAATAACAAAAAAAAATTATCTCAGTGAAAGCAAATATTATGTCACAGAAATTTCTGGCTTCTAATATGGTATATGTATTTTAGTTCTGAGACAAACTTGAGGTTGACAAATTTCTAGACAGGTAAACTGTTAAGATTTTCACCATCTTTGGCTGTGGGTAAGTATTAATCTCAAATTTAGTGTGTTTTAGTTTATCTAAATAAAATGGTGATACTCTTAGAATAGTGTGCATATGCATTTACATATCATGTAAGCCTTACCTAAGAAGTACCAGGATTTGTAGAAATGAAAATAGAGTTGATGGATTAGAGTCATCAATCAATGTGTATTTTTGGAGGATACTTGATTAAATAATCTGTTAAAATATCTTCTGAAAATTAATAGTATTGAGTGGTTTATAATATTAATACACCACAGTAGTCTAAGGTTTAATTTATGGTATGTAATTTGTATTAAATAATATTGGATGCAATAGAACAGCCAATAATTCATGAATCTCTTCATTGATTTTATATATTTAGCATTTTTCTGTTTTTCTGAAATTATTTTTTAGTAGGAATATAGTGTTATAAGCATGATGTTTGGACTCAAACTTGTTAGAATCACAGAGCCAACAATGCTTAATTATTTAGATTGTAGATGAGTTCCTTAGCATTCTGTACCATTTTTCTCACCTAAAAAGTATACAAAAGTAAAACTTACAGTAAATATTTTCATGTGAATAAATATTTTAATAAATTATAAAAATCACTGTAGTTATGCAGTATATATGAGTCTCTATTATATAATGTCCAAATGGTGATTTATACCTGTTTTATATTTAGTTAGCAAACTAAGTTTTTTTTGTCGTATTTTGCAGAAAACACTTTATCATGAATTTCTAGTCATAAAACTATTAATTAAAAAAATGCTGCATCATTCCTGTAACCAAAAACCATTTTGAAGATATTCAACTAAATATCATCTTTTATTTCTCAACAGTTTCAAACAATTAAATGCTATTATGAGGAATCAGAATAACACAAATATGCCTGACTTCATCCTTATTGGATTGACTGACTCTAAAGTGATACAGCAGGTCCTCTTTACGTTATTTCTCCTGATGCACCTGCTTACTGTCCTAGGAAATGCAAGGATGATACTGCTAATTCACATGGATCTCCAGCTTCACACCCCCATGTATTTCTTCCTCAGTCACCTGTCATTCCTTGACCTCTGTTACTCAACTGTCATCACTCCTAAAACTTTAGAGAACTTACTGACTTCCAACAAGTATATTTCATTCATAGACTGTTTCACTCAGATGTATTTTTTTATCTTCATGTGTGTCACTGAATTTTTCCTTCTCTCTTCAATGGCCTATGACCACTATGTAGCTATCTGCAATCCTCTAAACCACCAGGTTGTTATGTCCAAGAGACTCTTCCGTGCCCTCATCACTGGGTCCTTTATGATTGATGGTGCTGAATCTTTAGGCATTGTTCTTTGCTTGAACACTTTGCATTTCTGCAAATCCAATGTAATCTATCATTTTTTCTGTGACTTTCCCCCCATTTTAGCCCTGTCTGCACTGATGCTCAAGATGTTAATGATGTTATTAATTCTCACTGGTTTAAATGAATTGATGTCTTTTGTCACAGTCTCTTTTTCCTATGGGTCCATTCTGTCTACTATCCTGAAAATTAATTCCACTTCAGGAAAGCACAAAGCATTCTCTACTTGTGCCTCCCACCTCCTGGGAACCTCTATTTTTGATGGCACCACAATTTTTACATATTTAAAACCAAATAAGTCCTACTTCTTGGGAAGAAATCTAGTGGCCTCTGTGTTTTGTGCTATGGTGATCCCCATGCTGAATCCACTCATTTATAGTCTTAGGAACAAAGAAGTGAAAAATGCTCTCATTAGATTGTTGCAGAAAAGAGAGGGCTCAAGGCAATTAAAATGACAGTAATGTTGAATATTTAACTTCATCTTTTCTTTCTGTTATATTTATGTGTTTACTTGGTCACTCCCTACCCACACTATCATCTTTTAATTTGTTTGCAGTTTTGTTGAGCCATTGTCTATTAGACCATGCATGATCTGGAACATTTCCAAGTATATGATTTAGAAATCTACATAAGAAGTGGAATCCATGAAATATGTGTTGTATCCGTGATTTAAGTACATGGTAATTTTTTAGGGTAACTACTGTTTAAAAAAATGTGGTGTTAGCTTTCAAATTGCATCACAGAAATATCCATGCATGCTGCAATCTCAGAGAATTTTATTATTAAGAGCGCTTTCATAACTCATTCCATTTTTTAATCTGAACAAGAAAAATAGTAAGTTGTAAAGGGTGCTGCTTTGGACTGCACAGTCCAGGGTTTGCTTTCTAAATCTGCCAGTGTTTTAGGCCTATGGCAACTCAACTTAATAATTCATGGAAACTCCAAATCTAATTTTCTCAACTATACAAAAAACATAACCCTAAATTCAGAGAGTTGTGTTAAAGATGGAATTAGATGATAAGTGGAAAGAATTTAATGCAATCCTAATAAATTATTGCTGGATCATCAGAATACTTAAATTCTTGCAAAATTTTGAATACATAATAGCTTTTGGTATGAAAATGTTCACAGGTGATTTCTAAATATTTCACTTATTCATAAACCAAACAAAGAGCTGAAAATTTTGAAAAAGAGTACTTCAATATTTTGTCTTTGAGCAAAGTAAAATATGGTGAGAAAATTTAGTTATGGAAAAGTATATGTTTATATGTTAACACTGAAGAAAATTAAGAACTATTTTGAATTATTAAAGAAAATAGAAATAGCAAAACAATTTTTGATTGTTATGTTTATGGTCTTCTAGATAATCTTACATATGTGAATGAATATACTGTGTAAATATGTAAATTTTTTGTCATTTTCTAGTTCCATTTTGCAGCTTTTGGTTTTCACTCATCTTTACAACATTTGAATACTTTTGTTATTTAAACTTGAGAAATTAATGTTTTCTTGCTAGATAAGTGAACTTAAGAATCTCATCTTGCAATGATTTAAGATCTGAAGTTCTATAATTCATGAGGTTAGGTATCTCTTTGCAGTAATCTTTTTGTCTACTTGCTAACCATGTGAAAATTCTAGTAAATTGTGATGTGACAATAAGCTTCAGTAAATGATATTCTTTCATGTAATTTTGGTATGATTAAAATATCATTTCCTTCTTCTTGATTTCTACAAGTTTGTATTCTTTAGAAAGAAAGAAATTCTTGAGTTAAATTACTGGCATTTTTTTTTTAAAATTTTAATACAGAAAAGTTGTAAAGCTAAGAATTGATAATAATAAAAATTTTGTGGCATCCCATAAATTTTAGTTGCTTAGGTTGCTAGAATTTCCTTCTAAAAATTCCTTTACGAAATTTAGAATGGCATTTAAAATTTTTTTTACTCTTCAATGTATATCTAGGAACATATGTTTTCTTCCTTATCCTTTATTTGATATTTTCATTTATACTTCAGCAATGGTTATTAGATATATTTTTTTCAAGTGATTTGTATTCTTTTAACTTGTATTAAAGGTTTCTTTGTAGAATTATATTTGCTCATTTTGTTAAATGATTTTTGAAAGAGTAAAAGAAATTTACAACAGTTTTATAACTAAACTATTAATTTTTTTATGGTTCCATCACTGTTAATTAATTTTTTCAAATACTTAAAATGTGCATTATTTTCCTCCACATCCTGAATTCGTATGAAAATTTTAACTTATAATATATGATATCCATATTAGTTAATGTATTTTGTCTTATTTTTGCTCTGAACTCTATGTTGTCCACATCTGTATTTATTGAAATTCATCTTATTTGTTTGCAATTAGAGATGCCTCTGATAAGCATTTATTTTTAATAACATATCATTCAACTAATCTCTCATCTTGTACATGCAGTGTGTCCTTTCTTATATTTCTAACATCTTTATATATTCTCATATATTTTTTATGAACTATGCATGCCTTGCTCTCATTTATGTATATTTATATGACTTGGGAAATGGGTGTTGTTGTTTTTTGTTGGCAATTATAGTCATCAGCTTCTCTAATTTTTCAGACAATAATAAGTCCAAGAAGTGTTCATGTTTTAAATTCATACTACCCTATCCTATTATTATATATTCTATAAAGCACTTATGATGTTATTAAATAAATGTAATATAATATCTTGGCAGTGTGAAAACTCTAGGCTATTTGCATTATCCTGTTATTGTTCCTATTTGTATCAATGCATATTATATTTTATGTAAGACACAGTCTGAAATATTTTTAAAACAATATCTTCTTGTTCTTGGTGTTATGGCAGAATTC
This sequence comes from Choloepus didactylus, assembly GCF_015220235.1. Classification (NCBI taxonomy): domain Eukaryota; kingdom Metazoa; phylum Chordata; class Mammalia; order Pilosa; family Megalonychidae; genus Choloepus; species Choloepus didactylus. The sequence goes on from NC_051327.1 coordinate 52,902,643, forward strand.
TAGGTATTGTAAATTTGAACTCTTTCAAAAGTGATAAAGAAAATAAAGACTGGAATAGAGCATGACAAAATATGAACAATAGATTTTGTTTGCAAATGAGTAATTTTATATAATAATGGTATAAAACATTATATTTAACCAGCCTTTACTGTGTGGTAGATAGTATTTAAAGGAATTTAGGTATATGAAGAACATAGTCTATTTTCACAAGATGACTCTAAGCTTGGTTCTTTTTTTATGGTTTTGTGGGAGTTTTTTGTTTTTTTCATTTTTTATTGTGAAATTTAACATATGTACATATTAATGACTACATTTGATACGAATATCTTACCAACTCTACACTAATACTAAGGATTAATAATTAGCTGCTGATAAGAGTTCTGAGATGTATTATGCTAAAATTGTTTAAAGTTAAGAGTGATGATGATTGTACAACAAAATGAAGACAATGTAAGAAACTGGCAGTTTATCTTGGGATAGAATATATATTGACTCAAAGTAGGAACTCACTACTTAGTAAATCATTCCCTTGACTTGAGACTTGCTTTTGTGAAATTTAGGGTTGTAAATAGGATGCTGAGCCCTGCTATAATTATGCTTAAGAGGTGCCTCCAGGCAACCTTTGTTTTTGCACAGATGTGATGTTTCTCTAAGCCTAACTTGGCAAATAAATTCATGAACCTCCTCTCCCACCAAGGGACATGGTTCCCAGGGGAATGAATCTCCTTACAATGTGGGACATGATTCCCAGGAATTAGCCTGGCCCTGACAGTGAAGGTTTGAAAATGCCTATTTGACCAAAGCAGGGGGTAGGCAAGCTGAGGTCACAGAGGCTGAGAGATCTCATAGAAGGTTTAGAGGCTATCCTGTAGGTTTCTCTTATGCAAGCTCCTACTAAGCATCCCAATTGGCCACAGCATGCCATGCCCTTAACAAAAGTAGTCTCCAAATATCTAGGTCCCTACCTGATACTCTATAAAAGATGCACTCACTAAGTTTTATCTTTCAGAAACTTAAATCAGTTATTTCTTGAAATATCAAAAATTTAATTGCATGTAATCAATAGCTATCCTGCTGCTTGTTCAGACAAAGACTTAAGCATCATCTTGGCTTGTTTTTTTTTGTCACACAGCTCACATCAAGTCCATCAGCATATTATATTTGGATTATGACTTCTTTTCAACACCTCCTTTATTATCTTACTGGCCAAAAGAACCATCATCTCACTCTTTAAATTATTTCTGAAGCCTTTCACATTGTCTCCCTGATTTCTGCCTTCTCTCTCCAGTCAAATCTCAATGTAGAAGCCAGGATGTTATTGTTTAAAAGCATATATCATCATGTCACTTTCTTCATAAGCCTAGAAGACTTGCATCACACTAAGAGTAGAAATCAAAATTTTACAAGCTTCTTCAGGTATAATATGATCTTGCCTTAAACCTTAATTTTATGAACTAATCCTATATCATTGCTTTATAATTGAACTAAACTAATCTGCCTGTCACTCAAGGAGTGTGATACAATCAAAAACAGATCTGGCCATTCCATTCATAATGTATTTTCTCAGTCTCATTTATGTGACCCTTGTTACCAACTTCAGCAGTATTTCATTTGTCTCTTGGGAATAGAGATTTAGTTGCATATTGTTAAATGTTTATATTTTATACTGTTCCAGATATATCACATAAAGACTTTCAGAATTAGGACCACCTTTTAGCAGAGTATGATCAGCGGCAGACTGATTAGCCACATATTCAAATTCCCACACTTTAATATTTGTTCAGTTGATTTTCCATATATCAAATATTTATAAAAATAAATAAATTATTGCATTTCAATTGCAGATGGTCCTTGTTTTAAAAGAATTTTAAAAAGGAAATATTCCCATTTTAAACCATAAGCATATATTTGTGTAATTTGAGGGAGGTGGACTCACAAAACTATTCATCAATTATTCAAGGATAAACAATTTAAAAAATTAAGTAAATTGTTAAATTTTCAGATAAAATATTAGCAAGGTCATATTGATTCCATTAATTGATCCATTTAACTTGGATTTGCAAACAATTTGGGGACCTACAGGTTACTATAAGTGCCTTTTAAGAAAACAACAAAAAAAAATTAGCCTTTAAGGGAAGTCGTGCTTACTTCCAAGCTAAGTTCATCCATATGTTTCCCAATTCATGATTTTAGTGCTTCTCTATAGATCATAAAATGCACATATGGAAACCTATAGTAGGATATTATATGAAGGATATACTTCCTCCTTCAGTCAATTTGTGCGTAATTGACCAAGAGTGAATCAGTTGGACATTCTTCCCACAAAATTTTAATCTTAAAACTAGTGTGTTACTGACTGAGAATTGTGGGAAAATGGCAGGGTAAGAAGTTTCAGGAATCAGTCCTGTCACCAGAACAACTATTGAACTGGCTGGGACTGTCTGAATCAGCTATTTTGAAACTCAGGAATCTAGTAGAACACTATGAAGTATCCTGGGATGACCTGGAGGAAGAGGACAATAAATGGTGGTAAATACAGGTGAATTTTACCCTTTGTGCAGTAGTTACCACCCCCATCCCATAACCCCTTGGCAGACAGCAGTAGGGTCTGTAGTTGCAGCTCCTGGTATAGCTTGTTGGTCCCAGGATGGGATATAAAAACCCAGTTTCCCAAGTCCTAGGGGTATGTGGTCAGATTGCTGGTCACTACCTTTGATCAGCTATATCAGATAATTGGTGTCCAACTCTGAGGGTGGCCATTGTTCCAAAGCCCCTTCCACAAAAGTAGCAGAAGATTATAAAAGACAATACCCTTCCTCAGAACTACAGAAAAGAGTTAAAGGACTGAATTAACTGGATAAGTGTTGAAATAAGAAAACATGTCTTTAATAGACAAAGGAGATGCTTCTGGCATTTTTGCTGGCCTCTCCCCCGTGCCATCCCTAGTGAAGTATAATGTCAGCCTGTACTCCCATTGTTCTCTGGCTATGTCTGACTGCAAAAGGCTGACTTCCTCTTACATGCACCCCCCATCACCAAATTTACCACCCAGGCAAAAGCTCCAGAGAGCTAAAGCAGTGTAAGAAATTCAAACATCCTAGGGCAAAAACTTATCAGTTTAAGTCTTAAATAGAGGACAAAAGAGAAGGAGAAAGTCTATTTCATGAAAAGTAGAAGGGAATTGAAATTCCTTTAAATGGGAAAACTACTGAAGTCTCTAATGAGCAAAAGCCCAGAGCAAGATACAGTCTCAGAAAAGAAAGGGAAGGTTGCACTTTGCATTCGACTGAGGCTGATCTTCTTGATAAAATGGCTGGACTCTGAAACAGGACACAGGTCAACACAAATTTAACTTGAAAAATATGGGAATGGTATTTATTGCATTGGTTTGTTTCTGTTAGCTTGTGGCACTCAAGAAAAAACAAGAGCTGGATAGAAACTCAAGAATCAGACAGCTCAGGGACTAAATCCTAGAATTAACAACTTAAAATATTAAAAGGTACAGAATGCAACAAAATTTTTAAAGATGGAAATGAAGCAAGAAGTTACAGCCTGTTGAAATGAAGAGGGTGTGAGTCAAGAAAACATCACTGATGAAGATCAGGCTCTGTCTTAGATCCAAAAGGAAAAGTGCTTCCACTAGAAGATACAATTATGATTCCATTGGGACTGGAAATTCAGACTTCCACCCAATCACTTTGGTTTCCTCATGCATCTAAATCAACAGGCAAATAAGGGAATTACTATGTTGATAGAGGTTACTGGTCCTGATTATCATGTGGAAATAGGACTGAAACACAATGAGGGTAAAGAAGAGTTCACTGGGAATACAGGTGATCTCCTTGTGTGTCTTTTAGTTCTGCCATTTCCTTTGATTAAATTCAATAGAAAACTACAACCAAATCCAGGCAAGACTACTAATGTTTCAGAAATTTCAGGAATGAAGACTTGTGTCATCCCATGAGGCAAAGAACCATGGCCCACGGAGGTGATTGCTGAGGTAAAGTGAATATGGAATGGATAGTGAAAGAAGGTAATTATAAACATGAGCTATGACCAAGTGACCATTTACAGACATGAAGAGTTTAATGTTTATGAATGTTTCTTCTTTGGTTTGCTTTCAGTTAATTTTTCTATATGCATAAAGTAAAGATCATTATTTTCCTCCATATCTTATCCTCTTATCATATGACATAAGTTGTATTAACTTCATTTTGTAGTAGTTAAGATATAGGTTAAGTTAGAGAGTAAATATTGCCCAAGGATTTGAACCCTCTTCTGGGGGAAGTGAGTGCATTTTCAGGTTTACACAAGACAGTTGAGTATTGTTTGGTGAAAATATGACTGTTACTGCTGTTATTTAGACATTAAGCATGATTTAAGGAGATGTGTATGGGTCCAAGTCAGTAAGGGTGGACTGTGATGGTTAAGTTCATATGTTAACATGGCCAGGTTACATTGTCCAGTTGTTGGGTCAAGCAAGCACTGACCGGACTGTTGCTGTGAGGATGTTTTGTGGATTTAAATCATCAATAAGTTGATTTCCTCTATGGCTGATTAAAACTGCAATCATTGACTATATTACCTTTAACAAGAAAGAAGGCGGCTTTCCATAAAAGGAAAAGTGATGATTTCTGTATTCAGAAGGGAGATCTTCCACCTCTAGTTCAGCTAGCCAGATACTCCTGCGGAATTCACTGAAAACCTTCATCAGAGTTCCTAGCTTGCAGCCTGCTTCATGGAATCTTAACTTGCCATACCCACAGTCACAAAAGCCAATTCACATTTAAAAACTCATATTTGCATAACATATACATAATTACACACACACACACACACACACAAAATATACATCCTGTTGGTGCTGTTTCCTTAGAGAATCATGATAAATACAGCAACTAAAGTAATCAAATACCTAGGGGTAAATTTAACCAAGGATGTAAAAGATTACATATGGATAACTACAAAATATTGCTAAACAAACAAACAAGACCTAAATAAATGGAAATGTTTTGAGAGGTCTGTACCCACACAGGAGTAATTAGGACAGGATGTTGGGAAGAATTGAACACTTTCCTCAAGATAGATCAATCTGCAAAATGTGGAAGCTTTTCTGATGCTTGGGACTTGAACACAGTCACCTGCTGAACAATAGGAACTTTGAGACAGGGCTAAATCCCATGAAGCTATGTTTGAAAGTAAAATGACATGCAACCCTTGCAGTCTGAAAGTCTGTGTGCTTATTCAAGGCTGCACCCTTTTAAGAACAATCAGAGATCAACCAGACAGAAGACCAATAAGGAAATTGAAAACCTAAACAATCTGATAAATGAATTAGATTTAACAGACATATACAGGACATTACATCCCAAATCACCAAGATACACATACTTTTCTAGTGCTCATGGAACTTTCTCCAGAATAGATCATATGCTGGGACATAAAACAAGCCTTAATAAATTTAAAAAGATTGAAATTATTCAAAGCACATTCTCTGACCACAATGGAATACAATTAGAAGTCAATAACCATCAGAGACTTAGAAAATTCACAAATACCTGGAGGTTAAACAACACACTCCTAAACAATCAGTGGGTTAAAGAAGAAATAGCAAGAGAAATTGCTAAATATATAGAGACGAATGAAAATGAGAACACAACATACCAAAACCTATGGGATGCAGCAAAAGCAGTGCTAAGGGGGAAATTTATAGCACTAAACGCATATATTAAAAAGGAAGAAAGAGCCAAAGTCAAAGAACTAATGGATCAACTGAAGAAGCTAGAAAATGAACAGGAAACCAATCCTAAACCAAGTACAAGAAAAGAAATAACAAGGATTAAAGCAGAAATAAATGACATAGAGAACAAAAAAACAATAGAGAGGATAAATATCACCAAAAGTTGGTTCTTTGAGAAGATCAACAAGATTGACAAGCCCCTAGCTAGACTGACAAAATCAAAAAGAGAGAAGACCCATATAAACAAAATAATGAATGAAAAAGGTGACATAACTGCAGATCCTGAAGAAATTAAAAAAATTATAAGAGGATATTATGAACAACTGTATGGCAACAAACTGGATAATGTAGAAGAAATGGACAATTTCCTGGAAACATATGAACAACCTAGACTGACCAGAGAAGAAATAGAAGACCTCAACCAACCCATCACAAGCAAAGAGATCCAATCAGTCATCAAAAATCTTCCCACAAATAAATGCCCAGGGCCAGATGGCTTCACAGGGGAATTCTACCAAACTTTCCAGAAAGAACTGACACCAATCTTACTCAAACTCTTTCAAAACATTGAAAAAAATGGAACACTACCTAACTCATTTTATGAAGCTAACATCAATCTAATACTAAAACCAGGCAAAGATGCTACAAAAAAGGAAAACTACCGGCCAATCTCCCTAATGAATATAGATGCAAAAATCCTCAACAAAATACTTGCAAATCGAATCCAAAGACACATTAAAAAAATCACACACCTTGACCAAGTGGGGTTCATTCCAGGCATGCAAGGATGGTTCAACATAAGAAAAACAATCAATGTATTACAACACATTAACAAGTCAAAAGGGAAAAATCAATTGATCATCTCAATAGATGCTGAAAAAGCATTTGACAAAATCCAACATCCCTTTTTGATAAAAACACTTCAAAAGGTAGGAATTGAAGGAAACTTCCTCAACATGATAAAGAGCATATATGAAAAACCCACAGCCAGCATAGTACTCAATGGTGAGAGACTGAAAGCCTTCCCTCTAAGATCAGGAACAAGACAAGGATGCCCGCTGTCACCACTGTTATTCAACATTGTGCTGGAAGTGCTAGCCAGGGCAATCCGGCAAGACAAAGAAATAAAAGGCATCCAAATTGGAAAAGAAGAAGTAAAACTGTCATTGTTTGCAGATGATATGATCTTATATCTAGAAAACCCTGAGAAATCGACGATACAGCTACTAGAGCTAATAAACAAATTTAGCAAAGTAGCGGGATACAAGATTAATGCACATAAGTCAGTAATGTTTCTATATGCTAGAAATGAACAAACTGAAGAGACACTCAAGAAAAAGATACCATTTTCAACAGCAACTAAAAAAATCAAGTACCTAGGAATAAACTTAACCAAAGATGTAAAAGACCTATACAAAGAAAACTACATAACTCTACTAAAAGAAATAGAAGGGGACCTTAAAAGATGGAAAAATATTCCATGTTCATGGATAGGAAGGCTAAATGTCATTAAGATGTCAATTCTACCCAAACTCATCTACAGATTCAATGCAATCCCAATCAAAATTCCAGCAACCTACTTTGCAGACTTGGAAAAGCTAGTTATCAAATTTATTTGGAAAGGGAAGATGCCTCGAATTGCTAAAGACACTCTAAAAAAGAAAAACGAAGTGGGAGGACTTACACTCCCTGACTTTGAAGCTTATTATAAAGCCACAGTTGCCAAAACAGCATGGTACTGGCACAAAGATAGACATATAGATCAATGGAATCGAATTGAGAATTCAGAGATAGACCCTCAGATCTATGGCCGACTGATCTTTGATAAGGCCCCCAAAGTCACTGAACTGAGCCATAATGGTCTTTTCAACAAATGGGGCTGGGAGAGTTGGATATCCATATCCAAAAGAATGAAAGAGGACCCCTACCTCACCCCCTACACAAAAATTAACTCAAAATGGACCAAAGATGTCAATATAAAAGAAAGTACCATAAAACTCCTAGAAGATAATGTAGGAAAACATCTTCAAGACCTTGTATTAGGCGGCCACTTCCTAGACTTTACACCCAAAGCACAAGCAACAAAAGAGAGAATAGATAAATGGGAACTCCTCAAGCTTAGAAGTTTCTGCACCTCAAAGGAATTTCTCAAAAAGGTAAAGAGGCAGCCAACTCAATGGGAAAAAATTTTTGGAAACCATGTATCTGACAAAAGACTGATATCTTGCATATATAAAGAAATCCTACAACTCAATGACAATAGTACAGCCGGCCCAATTATAAAATGGGCAAAAGATATGAAAAGACAGTTCTCTGAAGAGGAAATACAAATGGCCAAGAAACACGTGAAAAAATGTTCAGCTTCACTAGCTATTAGAGAGATGCAAATTAAGACCACAATGAGATACCATCTAACACCGGTTAGAATGGCTGCCATTAAACAAACAGGAAACTACAAATGCTGGAGGGGATGTGGAGAAATTGGAACTCTTATTCATTGTTGGTGGGACTGTATAATGGTTCAGCCACTCTGGAAGTCAGTCTGGCAGTTCCTTAGAAAACTAGATATAGAGCTACCATTCGATCCAGCGATTGCACTTCTCGGTATATACCTGGAAGATCGGAAAGCAGTGACACGAACAGATATCTGCACGCCAATGTTCATAGCAGCATTATTCACAATTGCCAAGAGATGGAAACAACCCAAATGTCCTTCAACAGATGAGTGGATAAAGAAAATGTGGTATATACACACGATGGAATACTACGCGTCAGTAAGAAGGAACGATCTGGTGAAACATATGACAACATGGATGAACCTTGAAGACATAATGCTGAGCGAAATAAGCCAGGCACAAAAAGAGAAATATTATATGCTACCACTAATGTGAACTTTGAAAAAAGTAAAACAAATGGTTTATAATGTAGAATGTAGGGGAACTAGCAGTAGAGAGCAATTAAGGAAGGAGGAACAATAATCCAAGAAGAAAAGATAAGCTAACGTTCTGGGGATGCCCAGAAATGACTATGGTCTGTTAATTTCTGATGGATATAGTAGGAACAAGTTCACAGAAATGTTGCTATATTATGTAACTTTCTTGGGGTAAAGTAGGAACATGTTGGAAGTTAAGCAGTTATCTTAGGTTAGTTGTCTTTTTCTTACCCCCTTGTTATGGTCTCTTTGAAATGTTCTTTTATTGTATGTTTGTTTTCTTTTTAACTTTTTTTTTCATACAGTTGATTTAAAAAAGAAGGGAAAGTTAAAAAAAAAAAAAAAAAGAAAAACAAGGGAAAAAAAAAAAAGATGTAGTGCCCCCTTGAGGAGCCTGTGGAGAATGCAGGGGTATTCGCCTACCCCACCTCCATGGTTGCTAACATGACCACAGACATAGGGGACTGGTGGTTTGATGGGTTGAGCCCTCTACCATAAGTTTTACCCTTGGGAAGACGGTTGCTGCAAAGGAGAGGCTAGGCCTCCCTATATTTGTGCCTAAGAGTCTCCTCCTGAATGCCTCTTTGTTGCTCAGATGTGGCCCTCTCTCTCTGGCTAAGCCAACTTGAAAGGTGAAATCACTGCCCTCCCCCCTACGTGGGATCAGACACCCAGGGGAGTGAATCTCCCTGGCAACGTGGAATATGACTCCCGGGGAGGAATGTAGACCCGGCATCGTGGGACGGAGAACATCTTCTTGACCAAAAGGGGGATGTGAAAGGAAATGAAATAAGCTTCAGTGGCAGAGAGATTCCTAAACGAGCCGAGAGATCACTCTGGTGGGCACTCTTACGCACACTTTAGACAACCCTTTTTAGGTTCTAAAGAATTGGGGTAGCTGGTGGTGGATACCTGAAACTATCAAACTACAACCCAGAACCCATGAATCTCGAAGACAGTTGTATAAAAATGTAGCTTATGAGGGGTGACAATGGGATTGGGAAAGCCATAAGGACCAAACTCCACTTTGTCTAGTTTATGGATGGATGTGTAGAAAAGTAGGGGAAGGAAACAAACAGACAAAGGTACCCAGTGTTCTTTTTTACTTCAATTGCTCTTTTTCACTCTAATTATTATTCTTGTTATTTTTGTGTGTGTGCTAATGAAGGTGTCAGGGATTGATTTAGGTGATGAATGTACAACTATGTAATGGTACTGTAAACAATCGAAAGTACAATTTGTTTTGTATGACTGCATGGTATGTGAATATATCTCAATAAAATGATGATAAAAAAAAAAAAACGAACAATCAGAAAAGGGAAATGCAAGCTACTCTTCCCTTGCTGAAAGTGAAACAATATAAATTCAATGAACTCGATAGCAGCTTCCAACCTGCACATGGACACAATTGTAAATTGTAAAGTTCTAAGTGGCTAAGAAGGCTTAAGCAGGCTTAAGCAGAACATTTGAACAATAAATGGTTTATGTTGACCCACAGGTTATTCCTTGGTAGTCAGGCTAAATAATAAAAGCAAAGACAAAAATCTGAATGGAATCATCATAATCTGCACACTGCTCGTGAAAAAGACTTCAAAGGCACAGTTCAGCTAAGACTTTAAAAATAAATGAATGACAAAAGCAAAATAAACATCAACCTCCTAGTGATATGGAAATAAGGACCCAGAATTTTTATAATAGATTTTATCAATATCCTGTTTTCAAGAAAAAAAATAATTATAAGACATTCAAGGAAATAGGAAAGTGTGAAATATAGAAAGGAAAAAAACACAGGCATAGAGAACTACTTGTTAAGGCCCCCAGATGTTGCCATTGGCTGACAGAAACATCAGTGCAGGAAATATTCAGATCTACAAAAAGCTAAAGAATTAAAGGAAAAAATTACTTCTAAAGAATAATGTATAAAGAATTAAAGGAGAGAGTGATGACAATGTCTCAACAAATGGAGACTAGCAATAAAAAGTTAGAAATTATAAAAAGAACAATATGGAGATAGAGTTGAAAACTAAAATAGCAGAAATGAAAAAAAATTACTAAATGGATTTAACAGTAGATTTGAGCTGGCAGAAGGAGGTATAAGCAAACATGATAATATATCATCAGAGAATATACAGTCTGAAGAACAAGAGGAAAGTAAAGAAAAATAGCAGAGCCTTGGAGAAACATCACATGATTATTAAGCACATCATCATGCACAGAGTGGGATAACAGAAGAAGACAGAAAAAAGAGTAGAAAACACTCTGCATAGAAATAATGACTGAAAAGTTCAAAAGTTGTTGAAAAACATTAATCTTCATTTCCAGGAAGTTCAACACAGTCCAAACAACATGACCTCAAAAAGATATATGTCCAGACGCATCACTGTTAAAATGTTGAATACAACAATAAAAAAAAAATGTTGAATGCAGCAAGATTCATTACACACACATTCAGGCAACCAATGTGTTTAACAACTGAATATTTATCAAAAAATTGGAGCCCAGAAGGCAGTATTAGGCATGGATTTTGGCAAGAGTTAGAAGTAGGGCATAGTAATATTCATTTAAATGGATTATATTTATTTGTCCATTGTCATTCAATCATTCACTCAACAAACATTCATTATTCATTTGTTATCCATTCTGTGCTTTTTAATCAGAGACAAATGCTAGCAAATATGAGTGTGAAGATTTAAGCAGTTATATAGGCAATTAATGTTATATACATTCCCCTATATTTAAGTCAAATATCTTAAAAGCTTGAAGTCTTTTCATAAATTGTAGTGAAAAATGTGATGCTAATTGCTATTTTATATTTGTGATAAAATTATTTTTTGACATGTAGCATTATAAAGGTAGATTAACTTTGCCTTGTATATATTCATACTGCATATCTAAAAGCTTCTCAGAAAGCAAAAGTGATTATCTTATCAAAGGGGTAATCTAGAGATTTAAATGTTTCTTTAACTGTGTTACAACAATTAAGCTCATCAGTGTTATGTTCTAAATAATAATTTTCTTAGTGCTGCTATAACGTTCTTATTCCTAAGACCATATCTCATGGGATTAAATATCAGAGTCACAATGGTGTAGAAAAGAGAGAGTGGTCTGTGGGTTCCTGCAGAGTGACTGGATTTGGGTTAAATAGGTGATTGTGGCAGATCCAAAGAATAAAATAACAACCAGCAGGTGGGAAGAACTTGTGGAGAAGTCTTTGGCCCATTCTTTAGATATTGGCAACCTTAGAATGGTGGAAACTGTTTTGCTGCAGGAAGCAAGGATCAAAATAAAAGGGACTGCAAAAAAAAAAAAAAAAACCGATAGACATATATCTCATGTACAGAAGTGTCCTCACAAGCCTGCCTGAGAATAGGGGGAATGTCACAGAAGAAGTTGTTAATTTGGTTAGAAACACAGTTAGAAATGCAGAGGGAAATTTGATATGTTTGCCTTATCTGGACAGGGATTGAACCTACACAGGAACCAACTGCCAACTGGATACATATCTTTTGGATCATGACTAGAGAATACTGCAGAGGGCAACAAATGGCTACGTAGCAGTCATAGGCCATCACAGCCTGGAGGAAACATTCAGTGGTTCCCAGAATAAGGATGAAGCACACTTGAGTTCTACAGTTCAGCATAGACATGCTTCTATCCTGAGTGTAAAGGTTCACCAGAATCCTGTGGAGACTGATGGACACATAACAGATTTCCAAAGAAGAAAAATTTGCAGGAAAAAAATATATAGGTTTCTGTAGTCCAGGGTCAAGCCTGATTACTACTACTATGAGGTTACTTCCAAATAAAATAATCATGTAAACCAAGAAGAACATGCCAAAGAGAAACCCTTGGTGATTTGGAAGGTCAGAAATTCCCAGGAGTACAAATTGCAAAACTGTGGGAACACTGCCTTCTGCTGTTTTCTTTTTGTGTTTCATCTGTAGTGATGATTTAATCAGAAGTGCAAGTTACTCTAGTTTCTTTGGTTTTTGTTTTTCTCGTGTATAAACTGAGGATGGAATTCCTTCTAAATTTTTCAACTCTATACAAGAAAAAAATTCTATAAATTCCTTTGGTTCTACTTGTCAATAACAAAAATGAACCATTTAAAAAAATCTATTATGGGTTATTATATTTCCTTGTTTCCGGTGATGAAATATGTGATTTTAAATTTTGTTATCTATCGGAGCAATAAAAATCTCAAAATCTTAATTTATATTCAATTGTAGCAATTATTACATTCCTTCAGGATGGAATACTGATGCTTCCCTCCTCCTGAATACGTTTTTTGATATACTACAATCAAGTAAAATTTAATTTATTGCACAATAATTTGTAAGTCATTGAAAATAATTCTGTGAATGAAACATGCAAATATTTTTAAAAAGATCATGGTGGCTTTCCTGTAGTATTTCCAGAGTTTTTAGCATTGTGCATACGTAGGATAATTTAGTATAAAAGTAATAAAGAGCTCACCACTTAATATTATTGCATGCCATTTAATCTTTTAAGTGTATTTATATTTGAATGGATGGCATGTAAAATCAGAAGTCATACAGTTTACTCAGATTTTGTAGTGGGAGAAAAAGAACTCTATGATAGTTGTAATTACTGTCCAGGAGAGCTCAACAGATTAAAATTAGGTTAATTCAGCATCTGTGCTCAAGCAAGCAATTTTAACCAGAATGTGCAAATCTTTATTCTGAATTACATACCTATTCTATATAAGGGGCATTCAACTACAACTCATCTATGAGCATTTCTCTCAATAATCCATATTCTCATTAATTGCTATTTTTCTGTGACCCCATCTGTGCAATTCCTTCTTTTACTTGCCCAGGCATGAATGCGTGCACATGAGTGTATTGGGGTGTGATTATCAATCCTTATTATGCACTTTTCTTATTTCTCCATGTAGTATAGACACATCTTACAGTATTTTCATATAACTTTTTTTGCAATGCATGTTAAATTTGTCCTATAATATTTGATTTACAACTTCTTGTAAAAATGAAAACTGAGTCAAATTTGTTGATTTTCTGGCTTTATTCCCAGTATGTAAGAAGCTACTCCAAACCAAAACCTAGCTTCCATCCCTTAATAGAATAAAACATGTATTAATTGTGTATATGTGTTGTGTCTTTTCATTCACTTTACATACAAAGAAGATGATCTGATTGTTTTCAGGACATGTTAGATTACCTCTATATTATGTATTAATTTGAAAATATGTGTTCTAACTTGAAAGCCCAGAAAGTCACTACACAGAGGAGAAACACTGCTAACATTTGTTAAGGACATTAAGGTTGGACAATGGCCAAGAGCTCAGTTTCAAAATCTGTAGACAGAAATTGACAAGAGTGACAGTCCATGAAAACCTGGGCTGCTTGATAATTTTCTGTGATTGAGAAAAACAAAGCTAAATAATAATTTCATTTTCCATCTACAATAATTCAGATAAAGACAAAAGCACTAATCATATATAAACTTTCTGCAATCATTATCTTTTACAATTCTGCCAATGAAAATTTGATTGTAGGATGTTAAAGATGCTGTAACTGAACCTCAAAGATGGTCAGAAAATAGTAGCTAATAGCTGGCACTGTAAGGTAAAATTTCAAGTCTCTAAGACCACAAAACCCATGCTTTTCTTTCCTTACAATATCCTCCAAAATTGTAACCATGTTTTGTTCACTTATATTATTCAACCTAGAGCCTAATACATGGAAGATGATCAAAATTGTTGAATGAATCTCCACAACTCACTATACGAGCTTGTATCATGTACCTCACCTTTGATGATATAGCCATTGCCTTAGAATTGCTATCCTCTTTATTGTGTATGCTGTTTTCATAAGCACTTTTCTCATTCTTTGATCCTTCTCTGCATTATTTCCCTCTGCCCATGCAAGGTAATGCATTTGAAAATCAAACTGAAATTTTGTGTAAAAAACAATTAGCAAGTAAAAATAACAGCAAAAGAATGTTAAATCAATTTTTTCAAGAATAAACTAATCCACTCAAGTATCTATTGCCTCATTTTTATCTATAAAAGAGGACAACTGAGTGAATATGAAATGAAATTCTTTGTGTGAAGCCATTTATAAAGTAAGAAATATAATTATTCTAATCCTATCCAAATTGTGTTCACACTCTAAACACAAACATTTCAAAAAAAATTTCCAGAATTGGAGCTGTTTTTGCTAAGTTCTGGAAATTTTAAGAAACTACTATTTATACAACTCTAGAAGAAAATGAAATAATAGACAAAATCTTTCTAATTTAAAGGAGGTAATAACAGAAAATAACTCAAATTTAGAAAAAAAGAGCCTTGGTAAATGTAAATACATAGGTAATCATAAAATACAGTGAAAATATGTACTTTTCCCTTTTAAAGCTTAAAAAGAAAATATTCAAAACAATAATTTAAAAAACATAATTAAAACCTCTGTTTATGTGCATTTCATGACCAAGCTTACAGAAATAAAAGGTGATTATAAAGGAATTACATGAACAACTTTATAGCAATTGGTTAGATAGCTTAGACAAATAGAGAATTTTCTAGACACATCAAGGTTACTCAAGAATATGCAGAAAACTGAATATCTTCATAGACCTATAACAAGTAAGGTAAAATTGAACTTGTAATTAAAATATACCCACAAACCAAAAAATGCCAAAGCTTGGATGGATTCAATGGCACATTCTACCAGATATTTAAAAAGAAATAACAACAATCCTCAAACTCTTCCATAAAAAACGGAGGATTTGTGAAAACATTACAAGTCATTATGAGACCAGTGAAATTCTGAAACCAAAACATACAAGATATGACAAGAATAGAAAAATACAGATCAATATTCCTCATGCATATAAACAAAAATTTAATGAAAATATTATGATACAAACCCAACAAATATGAAAAGGATTTTTAAACAATGACTAATTTCAATTTATCCATGTCTACTAGTTTCATTTAACATATGGAAATAAATGTAACAAGACATTTTAATGGAATTAAGGGCAAAAAAACTTCATAATCATCTCAGCAGAAACAGGAAAAGCACTTAACCAAATCAAATATGCACTCATGATATAAAGTCTGAATAAAACAGGAATAGAAGACAGCCTTCTCAACTTGATAGGTAACATGAATTGTGTAGTATCCCTGGAAATTTTTCTAAAGTGTACAAATAATGGAGAAGCATTTTTGAAAAAGTCTACAAAATCTTGCTAATAACATTGAGAGTCAGTATTACTTGACACAAAACCCACTCCCTCCTTCTATCCTGGGACTATGGTTTAAACTTTGGAGGGGCAGGCCACCACATTTCTCATTTTTCCAGGTGTAAGTTGCTGAAGCTCTATTCTAGGAAGAAATGAATGAGAGGACCAGAGCCTCCTTCCTTCAGCCAGCACCCACTCACAGGATAGACGTGACAAGCCAAGAATACACTGGGTCCTGATAGCTACTGCCACAGAAAATTTTCAGAATCAGCTGTGAAAAAGGGACATCACTGCTGAAATTACAGAAATAATAGTAATTTCAAGGGAATACTATGAACAAATATATGCCAGCAAAATTGCTCATCTAAATGAATGCTGAATTAGTCAAAATAAATAAAGAAATACATTTTTTCCAGAAAGAAAAGCCATGACTCATTATGCTTCACTGGTAAGCTCTACAAGCTCTTAATGTACAAATAACAACTATACTTTCACAAACTCTCAAATAAACAACAACAACAAAAAGAAAAAAAAAAGAAAAGGAGTGAATTATTTCCAACTCTTTCTATGAGACCAAGAGTCTCACAGAAAAGAGAACTATATACCAATATCCCTTACAAATATAGATGAAAAATCCTCAAGAAAATATAAGCAAACTAAGTCTAACAACAGAGAAGGTATTTTACACCTTGTCTCAATTATCCCAGAATGCAATATTGCTTTAACATACGTAACTCAATCAATTTAATTCCCCACATTAATGCAGTAAAGGATAAAAAACTCATGAAAATCACTGACATTATTAGGAACAGAAGTAGCGTTCTCCAACCCAGTAAGAGGCATCAATGAAAAACCATGGCTAAAACCACAGCTAAAATCATAGTTAATGGTGAAAGACTGAATTCTTGTATTTAAGATCAGGATATTTCTCTATAGAACATACACATATTGCAAATAAGCACATGAAAAGAATTTAACACCATTAAGCATAAGGAAATTGCAAATAAAAACTTCAATGATATACTACTTCACAACCACCAGAAATAATGATAACCAAAAAAAAAAAATAATAGATATTAACAGTTATTGAGGAATATATTAAATAATCTGGACCTTCATATATTACTGGTGTGGATGTAAAAAGCAGCCACATTGGATAGAATGATGGCAGTTTCTTGCTGTATTAAATACAGATTTATCTAATGATCCTGCAATGTCACACCTAGGTATGTAGCTAAGAGAAAAAAACATATGTCTGCACAAAACATGTACATGAATGTTTATAGAAGCATTATCTATGTTAGCCATAACAGATAACCATATGAAGGAATATTATTCCACAATAATAAAGGAATGAAATAGTGATACATGCTACAACATGAACATTCAAAACATTATGCTAAGTGAAAGAAGTCAGTCAGAAATAAGCACATGATTAAATTTATATGAAAATTCGAACATAGGCAAATTTACAGAAATGAATGTAGATAAATTTTGGCTAGGGTTCAGAAAAGGGGCAGTAGTGATGCTTGTTCAGCTCTATGAATATACTAAAACCAATTGTACACTCTGAGTTTCTGATTTTGTTTGCATGAGAATTATGCATTAGAAAAGAAATTAAAACCAATTGTAATAAACCATTGCAGTTAGCAATGAACAATCCAAAACTGAAGACAAAAAGACAATGCTATTCAAATTAGTATGAATGAATAAAATATTTAGAAATAAATTTAACAGAAAAAAATGTAATATTTGTACACTGAAAACTACAATAAACTGCTGAAGGAAATTTTGAAAGATTCAAAATAAGTGGATAGACATCTCACTTTTATGGACTGGGAAACTCAGTACTATTGGGTGGTAATTCTGTCCTGTATGACCTATAGATTCCACAGAACTCACATCCAAATCTTAGCTGGCATTTTTGCAGAAATTGATAAGAATGACCCTAACAAACAAGTCACATGCAAGGACTACCCAGGCATGAAAAAGAAAAAAGGAAGACATACTTCCTGATACAAATCTTACTACAAAGCTGCAGTAATCTGTAGAGTGTAATACTGACATAGCATAATATGTAGATTAATGAAACCAGATAGAAAGTCCAGAAATAAACCTGTGCATTCATGTCAGTTGATATTCAGCAAGGTATTATGGCAATTTAATGGGAAAAAGTATAGTCTTATCAATAAAATGTGTTGGGATAACATTTTTTTAAAGTAATCTGAAACTCCAGGGAAATTTATTTTGAAAAATA
Source organism: Choloepus didactylus (assembly GCF_015220235.1). Taxonomy (NCBI): domain Eukaryota; kingdom Metazoa; phylum Chordata; class Mammalia; order Pilosa; family Megalonychidae; genus Choloepus; species Choloepus didactylus. Next base: position 52,920,799 of record NC_051327.1, read on the forward strand.
TGTATTCTTTGATATTATACTTTATTGATTAAGAATTACTATAAATATTCAAATCTAACTGACTGGCAATGTCCTCCAACAAGGGGATTTAGAGCTAAAAGTTCATTAGCTAAATAAAACGGTGTAATTTTTCTGTGTTCCTAAGAAAAATAAAGTGTAATAAAAGAGCTTCAATAAAAGGGAGCAAAAGCATCAGGACTCTATCTTTCTCTTTGAATGACATCTGAGAAAGAGGACTTGTGATTAGTGATCATTTTAATACAATAGAGCTACAAGTTTTTGCTACCCTCTATGTATCAAGAAGGGGAAAATATATGCAATCAAATTATACAACCACTATAAAAATCTCATTTCCGTATTAGGTACAGATTTAGTGGATTTAAAACATTGGAAACCATTCATCCTTCTTAATATTATAGTGAGTATTTTCTTTTTATGAAGGTATGTTCCTCGGGTTGTGGCTCTTTCTTTTCTTCCTCTCTCCTTCCTTATTTTTTTTCTCCCTCCTCCCCCTTCCTTCCATCCTTCCTTCCTTCTTTCCACCTTTCTTTCAGTGTTGCTTGACTTTCATTCCATGGATTTTTCTCTTTGCTTTAGATTTAATTGTCTAATTGTTTGAGTTTAAAAAATATGAACAGGTTTATAGCAGACAGTGTGTGATACCACCATCTATGTACAGCAGAGCATTGTGACCTTTTGGATCTGTACACTGACTTTCTGTAACACCATTTCTTCCAAATTTTCTGAGTAACTGAAAGTTGAGGAATAATTTATGAACCCAGCACATCTGATCAATAAGTAATATATTTTAATATTATAATAAAGTTGTTCATTAGTAGCATAACTAGAAGAAACTGAATAATGTGCAAACTAATTGAGCAAATACTTTAAATTATAATGTTTGGTAAAGGTTTTATGTTACAATAGTATTTAAGATGGAAATTAGAAATTGTATCAGGATTATTTAATGATTCTACTTCCTACTTTTCTAAAGGTTTTATCATAAAATATCTCATTGATATACACAATGTAAATGGAAAATTTTTAAGTGATTATTACTTATCAGAATTTGCCAAAAATTCCATAGTAAATTATTGTCATCAACTGTAGATTATTAATTTCTAATTTGTTGTCCAATTATTTTTAAAATTTTACTTTGTTCTTTTTGTCACCCAAAACTCATCTGTTAGAACATTGAACAATAAGGAAAATTATTCTGCATGATTGACACATAGAGGCAAACACAAAGCACTATAATGAGGATACCATATCCTCCCGACAGAAGTTGAAGGAGCATATAGTACATGACAGTAAATAATAGAAATTGCTATCCATTGAGTAACTCCATTAGGTACTCAAGTAAGAAACAGAATACAAACATTTTATTCTATGATCCCTTGGTGTTACTTGCTGTAGCAAAGTAACTTGGATTTTGATACTGATAGGCCTGAATTCAAATTTCAATAGGTCACTTACGGTGTGATATTGGTTGATTAATATATGTTTGAGACCAAGGTTCATTATGTGAAAGAATTGCCTCACAGCATTGTGAGTAATAAACAAAAGAGTTTGTGTGAATGTTTCTAATAGGGTGTTGAAATTATTGCAGATGTTCCTTAATTTCCAAGTTTTACTGTAATTGCTAAGTTTGCCATCTCTTGCCTAGATTTCAAATTATCTATTCCTGTCATCCTCCATGTCAACCTAAGTTCAAGAGGCTACAAACAACTTGAGTGCTTGAATACAATACTTAGGCACTGAAATAATACGTGGATGTCCTTTCAGTATCATAGGAACTGTATGATGAAGACTACCTGTTTGAACAAATTTCAGATATTGAAGGACTCCATGAATCAAACACTTCCATATATGCACTGTGTGCTGTTGGCATCACAGAATCACAGAATGAGTTTTACAATACACTTCAGGAGCTAATTATTGAGGAAGAGAGAGAGGAAGAGGGAGAGGGAGAGGGAGTATAATTTGTGAACTAAATTGTTCCTAATTTAATAGCACATAATAAATAACATTATAAAGTGTTTTGGTGTTTTGGGAAGTTTGGAAGACAGGAGAGTTCAGGAAATACTTTTATGGTCTGGGAGATACTGAAAAATAAATGGATATTGATGTGGAACTCATAGAGAACTGTTGTAAAAGAGGGGGGACATGCCAAGCAAAAAGAACATATGAGCAGAATTGGAAGAACAGCCGAGTTTTGACTCTAGATTCTGCTTGGACCACAACCCTTTTAATTTCTTCTTCCTTTGATCCTAAACCATGATTTAAAACATGGCTATATATTGGCTGCTCCTGCACTTTGAAGCCAATGGTGTCCACTGGGTTTCTTAACCCCATAGATGTTTCTCACCAGCCCTGCAGAAAGACTTCCTAACCATGGCAATGAATGAAGGATATGACATGAGGTAAGTGGACATAACTTCTTTGGAGCAAAGGACATTAACTTTGATACCCATGCACTGGTTCAGGAGTTGGCAACTCATGGATTTGACAAAACACAAGCAGAAATTATTGTGCCAGCAATATCTACTTTTCCAAATGTCAGGCTGGATACTATATATAATGATATGGTCACGCAAGCTCAATAGGAAATAACAGTACAGCACCAAATGTCTCAACTGGACTCCATCAGAAAGGATATGGTCATCCAAAAGAAAAGTGAATTTGCAAATCTGAGACTGGAGAAGTGAAAAGTGAAAATTGAATTAGTCCAAGTTAAACATCAACTGATGCATGAAACAAGTCAAATTACAGCAAATAATAAATTGGATAGAAACCTAAAATGCAACAGAGTAACAGGTGTGTTTACAGATCAAGAAAAGAAACTTACAGAAACAATCACAGAGTTTACTAAAAATGATACCCAAACCAAATGTGTTATTTCAGTAACCAGTCATAAAAATACATTGAAGTCACTTCCTTAAAAACACTGATGGAGTCTAATAGACTTGAAGCAATTCATTATCGTGCAGCCTCAGTGTTTACCTGCCAGGCAATAGCATTGGGATTTTATAGATTCTGGAAGTAACCCTGAAAGTGCCACATTATACTCCTACTGATGTTAATGCTGACTTTTTACAACACTACACCAGAATAGATTTACATCAAACACTGTCAATTGCAGAAACACATATGGACTACAAAGAAGTGTTTTACAATGAGAAGCTCAGTTTGTCTTTATTTTGCAGTGTTAAAAGCTGCCTTTCAAAATCTGATTAATCTGATAGAAGAGAATTTTGTTCTTACCATTTTTATAATTTATACAAACTTAATAAGACTTTTCCTGTGTTTGCTTGAACAATAGTGTAAATTACATAGGACTTCTTTATCAGTTACAAATTGAAAATTACTCCCCAAAGCTTACATACTTACTGTATTCAACTTTCCTGATAACTGCTGCATGATTTCATTTTCAAATAACATAAAAGATTATTATAAATAAGTGAAAAAATAGCTATTAATTTAAGGAATTAACGTCTAAATACAAAGCCAATATTAAAAGATTGATAAATATATTTTCTCTCCTCTGTCGGTCAATTCTTTATGACTTTTTTCATTTCAAATAAAATCACTACAAAAAAATACTAGAATGCAAGAATTCATGGTATACTGAAGGATCTGCTAGCCAGAAGCCTCCCATATGGAAAGCCATGGCAGTCCAACCCAGTACAGACACTATATGGTGGGAGATTGGTACTATGCAAAGCAGTGAATGAGCTGAATTAAGAACCATATTGATGGGTAATAACATGAACCAGGAGATATCCTGTCTGTATCAACAGTTGGGCTGTTTACAAAGGCCTCACAACCTGGATGGCAACCTGGAAACAAGAATAATGAACAGTCATAGGTTGTCCCCTATGGGGATGACAGCTGTGGAAAGACATATGGGATGCCTGCCAGTGATGAAAGGTAACTGTCTATCATGTCACCACCCACACTCCTAACATTCCACTGGGAGAATGTTGAGGTATATGCCCTCATTTGAGTCCAGAGCCATACTATTGAAACCAGAGAAGCAGCTGAGTGGCTTCATCTAAACAGTGGATACCAAGGGTATCAAACCTCATTGCATTTAGCCTAGAATTTCCAGATACTCATCATGTGCCAACAACTTATAGACATCACATGTAAGTGCCCATTATGCTCCCCATGATGACCATGTCAATTGCCCCACCAGATGGGACACATTGGCCAATCACAGGCCCCAAGAACTCAGTGGTGAGTGTTCTCAGAAGGCATGAAGTATGCATTCATCATGGAATATATTCCCATGGGACTTCTATTAGCTTTTCCAGTGGAGAAAGCTAGTCAGCCAGTCACCATATACTGTCTAGAAAGGGCAAGCAGCCTTTATGGGATACCTACACAAATAGACAGTGATTGGGGAACCCCTTTTACTGGACAAATGACCCAAGCATGAGCTATGAACTATAATGTAATGTGGAATTTTCATGTACCCATAACCCCCTACGTGCAAACTTTAGAGAGAAAAAAAATGAACGGCCTCTTAAAGGAACAATTGACAGATGAAAAGAAATCCCTTCAACAATAGACTAAAAGACTTTATCAGGACCTAACCCACCTAAACTCTATAATAGGGGCTGAAGCTCCAGCCCATATTGCTAATACTGGGGACAATGCAAGCTTTAAGGATGCAAATTAAAGGGCTAGTCACTTTACAGCCTAAAAGGAGAAAGAATAATTTATTGTTGTCCATGTCTCAGCCCATAAAAATGGGAGAAAATGAGACACTTTGGACTTCATATTGGCCTATGCAGCCACACAGGTTAGAAATCTTAAGTCTGTGGGGAATAGGAATCACCCAAAATATTTTACTATGAACACAATTTATACAAAAACTTTCTGTTCATTTTTATCATCAATATGGGGCTCCCTATTCCCACAGGAAACTTATGTATAACTATATGGACCTTTCTTATGCTTAGACTAACAATTGATGTCACAATGTAGGACTCTCAAAATTTACACAAAGAGAGTATCTTGTATCTAATTTCTTCCCACAATGTCCCTTTGCCTGGTACCTTGCTGTCTACCAATGGAACTCTTGCATGTATATTATAAAATGAACAAGCTTTATCCCTTATTGTTCTCCATAAACATCTTTCTATTTACCCATAGTACCTAGCAACACATATTTCTACAGTGGGATGAAGCAGTCACCCATGCCCACAATTGAACCCAATGTTTGGTTTGCACAGACTTGCCATCTTCAGGTGCTGCTGGTCTTCCTGGACCATGCATAGCTTCTGCTAACTGGATTACATGAAATGTCCTGTTGGTGTGGCAGAATTTGACACACTGACAAATTTGGAGTGAGACTTTCTCATTTAACTGAAATCCAATTACCCTTTTATAATAATACTCAGGCTTATATCTTTTCCCTTGTGAGATAACAAGTGAATAAGACTGGCCTATATTAGGGTATGCTGTACATGAAGGGATAGGATGGTTGAGAGTGGAAGCAAACCTCTGATGTATTGCTCCTGTCTGCATGGAACATAGTGATGGGAAATGAGATACAGTGTGGTTACTCTCAGAATTTTGTAATTTTACCATTAAGCTAAAAAAGGGTAGCTTTTTCCAGTGGCAAATTGCTTCCAATGGCCACAGAGCACATGCCTTCCCCATGGGGTAATTATGGGCCTGTGTGCAATATGAATCATCCTATTTACCTTACACGTGGACAGGACACTGTACATAGGGGCAGCCATATGTCTCCATCACTTTATATGATTCTTTACCACACAGTCCTAGCAATTGGGAAATGGTTAAATCTAGACGTTGCATGAAGCATACCCCTGGTGGTTTTATCCCTTAACTATTCTTACCCCTCCCGGGGTGTGGGGCTGTGATGATTACTGGAAAACATTTAACAGCCTTGGCTAACAACAGAGCACAAACACTTAATGAATCTAGATTAGCAATATCATTGTTAAACAATGGAACTGCCCAATTATGGAAAATGATCTTACAAAATAGAATGGCTTTAGTCGTTTTAGCTGTGGCAAAATGTGGCACCTGTGCCCTTGTAAACATACAATGTTGCATTTATATACCTAATCACTCACATAGTATTTCACAAGCTTTAATTCATATGCAAGAGCACAAACCCAGCTTTGATCAATAATCTACTGACCCATTTTATACTTGGTTTAATTCTCTTATTCAGACTTGGCAGCATTTCCTTATAAGATTATCTCCCTATGTATTGGATTATTAATATTCTGTTTTCTTTTATATTGTCATGGTTTATGTATGCTTGTCTTACAGTCAATGCATCCTGTTATGAGAATATTGGAATGTGGCAGCCCAGGGCCCAGCCACTTCCTAAATGGCCCATAACATGTCTGCTTTTGCCAAAAAAGATCAAGAAAGTAAACAGTCTCCCCAGAGGGAGAAGAACAAAAATATGAATGTAAAAATGGCAGGTCTTAACTCCTTTAATGATTATATTGGAGACCCAATGTTCTCATGCTATAAAATTTCTTTGTTCTACAATCACATATTACTCACCTGCTGCACTGCTATTCCTCATGGGGCACTAAACCTCTGAAACAGCCACCACGGGAGATCCTCTCCTGTTCATAAGGCCAAATAAATCTGTGTTGATTTCTGTGTCTGGCATGTTTTTCAGTCTTGCAGCATTACCTGCCTGTGCTCTGCCTGAAGTCAATCTGGGCCTGAACATCAGGTCCATAGAGTTATTATAAAGATTAAATCAGGTGAAGAATACAAAGCACTTGATGCAGTACAAATAGATATTAGCTGTTAACATTAGAAATTGTACTTTAGCAATATTTTGAATAAACAATAGCTTGTTTATGAGGAATATTCACCGGTGTTTTACAAATTAGTTATGGCTAACTTAATAAACACAGAAATAGCTAAAAATGAAAAAACTCAGTTTTTCAATCATTTGAATCTAGTGCTAATAAAAATATTGGGAGATTAATTATATAAAATTTGGTATATGTTAACAGTGAAGAAAATTTTGAAATAATGACAAATATTAAAGAAAATAGAAATTCCTTAGCAATTACTGTCAGTTTTGAGCATATTCCCCTAGACTTACCATTGTGTATATGTATGCATATATTACATACGTAAAAAAATGGTTATTTTCTATGTAATCTTTTTCCTGCTCTTTTTTTTCCCACTTATCAGTATAACCGTTGAGAATTCCTTTGTCATTTAAACTTCTGAGATGACAATGTTCTTGTCTAAATTACCAAAATAAAAACTCTTTTACAAAGCTTTTGGAAATGAAATTTGTAAATTTGCCAGGCCGGAAATCTGGATGCACTAATATCTGTTTGTTGTTTATCTGCTAAATATTTGAAAAAACCTTCCTTTCTGTGATGTGTCAATAAGCTGCATAAAGCACTTTGTTGAAGTTGAAATTATGTGTATTTCATAAAATCATTTCCTTTATCCTGATTTCTATAGTTTGTTTAAAGTTCTTTAAATATAAATTATTTATGTAATGCTTGGAACTGTTTAAATAAAATAGACTTTCTATGACTAAGAGTTTCAAATGAAGTAAGAAGGTCATTAAGGATATTACTCTTATGCAGGTAGCACAAATTGCCACAGTATGCAAAGCCTCAAGCAATGATGATCCTACAAACCCTAAAGAAATCTGGAAATCAAAAACAAACCACAAGATAAAGAACTCAGCCATCTTAACTGGAAGGTTGCAGCAAATATCCATCAACCACAAAAAATTTGTGTAATCTTTTCTTCTAAAAACCCTTGCCTAGAAATATCAAGGTGGTCATTATGTGGGTTGCTCCCTGAATCTGTGCTTCCAGAATTGAAATGCTGTAACCCCAAGTAAATGCCTTTATTGCCTTGCAGCTTAGTTTGTTATTTCTCAGTTGAGAGCTTATTTGTTTTAAAATATTTAATAGAAAAAAGTTGAAAGCTATGAATTTTGAAGGAATTAATATTGTAAACAAGAAGTTAGGATTTAACAAATGGTTACAAGTACTGAATCACTGTACAGATATTTCTTTTATACTTTCTGGTATATTAGAATAGCCAGAGGGAAATACCCAGAATTACTGAATTGTAAACCAGCTGCCTGATCTTTGATACTGATTGTATAACTATATAGCCTTTATCTTGTGATTATAAAAATCTTGTGACTGACCCTCATTTATGGTACCTAACCCCATTTTTCAACTTCAGAGTCTTAACATCACAAAATACAGCCCCTAATATTTACTAGTGAAAAAAATTGTCACCCCAGAAGTAACCGATCCCAATTCCTAAACCATCTTGCTATGCATATAATCAATATGCACATGCTCAGTAATTAGGTCACCTCTAATTACATTATTTAGGTCCATTGTGCTGGTCATCCTAAAACCTGCCCATCTTTTGATACTATAAATCTATCAGTGTTACTGCAGTTATGGGAGACAGATTTTTAGGCCAATAGTGTTAGATTTAAGCTCTCACCCCACCCCCAACCTTAGGAATTGTGCAATAGAGCCACTGCCTCTCCCCACCCTAGGGACCCTGCAGGTCTGCAATAAGCCACTATCCCCACCCATAGGAATCCTGAACATTTAAAATTTTAAACTTTCCTGTTTCCAAGCCCCTACTTTCAAACTGGCCAATAGAAACTTGCCAGCTACCCCCTTTCCCACAAGTAGCCACTGAGAAACTGCATGCCTAGACCTGCCAGCCTCCAGTTACCTGCACAAAGAACTTCCCACCAACCATCCTTTACAAGCCCTACTGTTCCCTTGGCTCGAGGCTGTTGCCATTTTCTTAGGCTTCAGCCCACCTGTGCACAGCCAGACACTAAAACTCCTTTTGATCAAGTTTTTGTCTCTCCTTGATTGAAAAATCTAACAAATAGGCCATCTGATCTGCTTCATGCTTAGCTATAAACTCTTTGAAATTTTGGCATCTCAGGAATTGTTCATTTGAGACCTTCAGGCAGAGAACCCACCATTTTTGATCAGTATCAATATTTTCTGGCATCTTTTAAATTTTAGAATGGTAGAGCATTAAAATTTCATTTTCAAAGAAAATATCCTCTATAAAATATGAAAATACAATTTTTATTTTGTACAAATGTTATTTGTCTGTTACTCAAGGGTTATTTTAAGAAGTATTTTTCAGTTTTCAGTCATTTGATTTTTGTTTACTTAAACTTTTGTAGTTGTAATTAAATATATCTTTGCCTTCAAGCATTAGGTTTATACAATTTGCTTTTCTTTTGAAATTTATGTTAAGATTTTCTCTGTAAAATTGTATCTAGTTATTTTTCCTAATGATTTTTGAATGTTTAAAATAAAATTCAACCCTATTTCAGGAGTAAAAATTTTAACAATATTCTGCTAATTAAAAACTATATAATATATTCAAGTCTTTTAAATCTGCCTTATATTTGTATTTTCTCAATTTATTTTCTTAAAATTGTGCCTAATCAATACTGAATAACATTACTTTAATTTGGCATTATTTGTTTTGAAATAAATGTTCATACAATCTTTTTTAAATGTTATTCCTCTGCTTTTTTTTTTCAATTGGATGTGTCTTTTTTTTTAATTGAATGCCTTTTTTGAATTATCTCTCAACTTGAAAGTGCATTCATCTTTTCTTATATGTCTTTCCATCTTTGTGTTTTTTTATTAACTATGCATTCTTTATGCTAATTTTCTCATAAAATTGATTTTTATATATGGCTGAAGTCCCACCATGCATCTACCTAGGATCCATTAGTTATTTGTAGAGAAATTAAATTTCTAAAGGCCCAATACCTGATCTATTTCTTTTGAATTTTATATTTTTAGTGTTCTTATTTCTTTCAGCAGATACTTTGTTATTTCTGTTACCTTCTTCCTTCTGCCTGGAAAATTTGGGAGCAAAAGTCTGCTGGCTTTCAATTATTTCTCTCTTTGCATGTGCATGTGTGTGTGTTGTTTCCTGAAAACATCTTTATTTTGTATTTATATTTGAAAGATATTTCAGTGTATTGGATTCTGCAATGACAGTTATTATCTTTCAGTATGTTAAGCATGTCTCTCCATTATGTTCTGACTTGTAACATTTTTGATGACAAGACTGGTATAATTCTCATGGTTTTCCTTCAATATGTGATATACATTTTCCTCTGTATTTATAATTTTGTACTTGTCTTAGTTTTTTCAACAATGAGATGAATGAGTCTATGTGTTTTGCTTGTTGGTTGATTTGTTATCTGTAGTCATCATTCCTGAAGTCTTCTAACTATGGAAATCTGTAGTTTCACGTCTTTCTTTATTCTTATGAATGTTTTGCCATTATCTTCTCCATTTTTTTGGGACACACTCTCTCTCTATTCTTATTGTAGTACTTTAACTATATGCACATTAAATGTTTCATATTGTCCCACAGCACATGAATATTATTCCCCTACACTTTCTCATAAAGCTTTTTCAGTTTGTTTAATTTCTATTGCCTTAGTTTGTTTAATTCCTATTGGCTTTTCTTCAAGTTCAGAAATTCTATTTTCAGCTTTATTGACTCTCCTAAGGATCTTTTTAGTATTATTTGTTTCTTACATTGTTTATGTATGCATTTAAAAATTCTATTTCTAGCATTTCATTGAACAGTACCCAATAGATTCCATCCCTATGATGAAATTTCTCATGTATCCATAACATTTTTTATCCTCTCTACTAGATCTGTTAACCTAGCAATTGTCAATTCTCTTTAGCCAAAGTCCACCAGGAATGCCTTTGGTTTAACAATTTCTCATTGCATTGAGGAAGAACATACACTATGAGAAAACAGGTAGTTTCTAAAAGGGTTTTAGAAAGGGCCTATTACAGGATTTAACTTTGGTGGATTACCTAGGGAGAAGGTATAAGGAAGTGAAGTATGGCTATTTGATTGGATTCTGTCAGAAAGCAAGAACAACTGTATGATTAGGTATCTCAATCAATTTTATCAATCATTTTGGCAGAATAAAGTGAAAATAAAGCTTTAGTTTGTAAAGAAATAGTCATTCCTCATTTGGTAAGAGAGGGGGAGGATATTTGGTATTTTGTGGATTGCACAGTGACCTTGTCTTAAGGACTCCCAGCCTGCAACCCTGTCTTTTTCATGAGCACTTATAAAAGACCTGCAATGAAGATACTGAGAATGAAGCAAACCCCTTGATTCTAGGGCTAGCTGCTTTTCCCCATTGACACTCTTACCCACACTTGACTTTAACAATTCTTTTAAAGTATCTGTATTCTTCCTTTGTGCTTGTATGGTTGCCACAAATTTTGCCCAGCCTCTGTCAAAAGTGAAACAGTTCATTTCTCCCATCAACTCATTGGTATTCTTACTTCTTGGCTGTTTCCAACCTCATCTTTCTGGAAAAGCTATGATCTTTTCAGATTTCTACATCCTAAGTAAAAACCATTTCCTTTTAAATCTCATTCACTTCTGTGGTTACAAGTATCTCCTTTCTGGATAACCCCACACTTGCCAGTACAATATCTACCTGGGTTTCTAGTTCTACATTTTGAAAATGTGATGGAACTTCAGAACCATTGTGGGTATAACAGATCTAATTAATTCGCTTTTAAAATCTCCTCTTCTCCACCGCCTCTTAATCCTCATCCTCCACACCACCTGCACTTTAAGCAGAACACAACTTCAAAATGGCAAACAGAATGAAAGCAAAGGAGATCAGGACTATGAATATAGTAGTTATCTCAATAAAGCCCATAAAGCAGAAAAGTAGAATCTGGTTTATGTATCATAACAAGAAATAGCTAGTAGTGGTGGGATGTCACAAAAGACACACCATTTCATTGGATGCAGAGAAGCTTAGGGCAAAATTTGGCCATGGTTTATCTCTTAGCATGCAAAATGCATGCAACATAGGAAGCAATGATGAGTGGCACAAAGACTCTGGATGACATGTTAACTGAATACAGCAGTGGGTTGTGGATTGCCACATAGTGATCATAAACCATTGCAGCCAACAGAAAACATTCGCTAGTCCCAAAAATAACAAAAAGAAATATCTATATTGCACAGCCAAGAAATGAAATGGCTTCATTCACTGCAAGGGAATTGACCAACATATTGAGATTGAGAACTGAAGAATATCAAGTATCCAAGAGTGATAACACATTCAGAAAATACTACATGGTATGGTGGAGCAAGGAATTTCCAATGTACAATGCAACCAGTCCAAAATTTCCTATCAGAGTAAAGAGATCACAAGAAATACTAAAAACTTTCAGCTCACTGTTACCTGTGAAGCCCATCAATAAAAACATGATAACTTCAGCCAAATTCTTCAACAGAATATTATATAGCTCAAATATTGTGGAAACTCTGACATTCTAATATACTTTTATAGGTGCTCCAGGAAACATGGTGCAAAAATGGATTCCTCAGATTATATCACCTTGTTTGTTACTTGGAGGGGCATAGTGATATCTTAAACAGTGAAAAGATAGGAAATGATAATGAAGTTGGGCAGAAGTGAATGTGCTTTCTGTATAAAATAAATAAAGAAATGTATATTACACTTTGGCTAAATGGGTCATGTAAACAAACAAATAACAACAACAAAACCCTGACAATTTTAATGTTTTATTTTCCAGTTAATTTTATGGTAAATATTTTACTACCTGTTTTCAAATTACATCAAACAAAAATTCAAAAAGATGAATGAATATTGTGATTTTTACATACAGAAATGTTAAAATGTGAAGTACACACCTGAGTCCTATTCTTAAATTTGCTATAATATTCATGAAATACTTTCCTTTATTAGTCATAATTTTTAAATGGGAGCAACCACATTTACATCACAAGATTTTACTGAATATGAATGAGAAACAATGTGAAAATTATTTAATTTTAAAGTGCTTCCTGATGACTTAATAATGGATAAATTAGGTTTATATTTCAACTTGTGTTACAGGGCTTTCTTTTCACACCAAACCATTTTCTGCTCTTTCCTGAAAAGGTCCCATTCCAGTAGTCCTGCAGGAATAGTGACAAAAGAGCAACAGAAGGTATTCTAGGCATGGATGCACCTTGTATGCCAGCAAAAAGAGTATAATATCATTTTTTATCAGTTTCCTTTCTTGAAATACTTGTTCAATAAATTGCCCATTTTGAGTCTTTGCAACTTGCTGTGCTACTGTTACTTTTTGTTCAAATTTTAACTTAATGGCAATATCTGTTTTTTTTTGTTTGTTTGTTTGTTTGTTTCTGTTGATATGCTTACTATCCCTGCAAAGTCCTTCGCTGGATTTTTGAGATAGATTTCTGTCAAGAAGAAAGCATGACCATTTAATTAATAAATTATACTTGCTTACGTAGACTCTAAAATAACTATGAATTAAAGATTACCTAATGGTCACTAATATAATTGTTTATAAAAGCAATTCCTAAAAGAATCATCACGATATTTTCACATTTGTCACAAAGTAGAGTTTTATTTCTTGTATTTTTCTCCTTGCCATCAGACTGTTTCTCATTTTAGTGGACTGTGAAGAAAGAATAGTGTATGAAAAAAACAAAACAAAACAAAAACAATGTTTAAGTTACTTCTGTATATGAACTTGAAGCCTTAGGGACTGAACACAATTAAATCCAGGAACCACTGTATTTAGGAGTGAGATTTCTACATTGTAACATTTTTTTTCTTCAGCATGTCATAGACCAAAGTGTTTAACCTATTCTTAATTAATTGGCAACTGTATTTTCCTGGTTTTATAAGAGTGAAGCATTTGCCAAGCATTAGGTTTTGTTGCACCCAGTTACCTACAATGATTTATCCCTGGGACATTAAATACACTAAGGTTTGGTTTTGCCACACTGAGATATTCATAGGTCAAGAAGAGAAGGACCAAATCAACTTAAAATTATGGAATGAGAAGTAAGAACCATGTCTTTACTTTCCCAGATGTAGGTGAAAATTTTTTAATAGAAAAATAAATTGTTTAATAAATGTGCAGTTATGAAAAAAGTTCTATTCATACTTTAGAAAATACCAGAATAAAAATAGACAATTAAGCTGAATTCCAATTTCTGAGTAAATTCAGAAAATTTAGCTATGTCTCATGAAAACAAATTCAGACAAATTTTATAGTATTTTCTAATTTAATTTGGCTCTAGAGGTATCAATTAATAACATAAATATATATTTATTATATTTTTGGTCACAACAATAAATTTCTCTTAGGAAACATTCCACATTATCTTTCTCTCCACCCCTACATTTTCTCTGCCATTTGCTCTCTACTCTCTTTCACTCCCTCATCATTGTCACTTTTACAAGAGTCCATAGAATATATTCAAAAATATTTGATGGAGAAGGTCAGAGACAAAACAGGAATTAGGAAGATAGGAAGAAGCATAGAGAAAGGAAATAAAAGGCAAGCAAAGTTAAAAAATATATATTATCAAAAAGTAGTCTACTAAAGAAATCCACTATATAACACATCTTGGCTAATATACGCCATGGAGGTTTCAGCAACATTACAATTCTAAATTTCATTTGCATGTCTGTGACAACATTTGTGGAAGATGAAAAAGTCTATATCACTATAGTAAATCTCAGTTTATGCCCAAATGACATTTGAGCTGGGAAAAATATCTTCATCCTTCCAAATCAAAGAATAACTAAGATAAACCACAATTTTTCAGGAATATCATGTTCAACTACAGGAACACAGTGTCACTGCAGGGATGAGATGCATTAAAAAGTTATTATATTAAATTTTTGATTACATATAATATATATGTAGGACATGTACAATTGAAATATGACTTTCAATTTAATTTAAATAAAACAAAATAGAATTATAAAATCAGTTTGTTTTTTTTTATCAAAGCATGGGGCAATGAATGGGACTCAGAGCAGAAGCTAAATATTTCCTCTTTATGAATTTGGTTGTCACATGACACTAAATACAGACTGTACTATCATTCTACTGAGATTACACACAATGAATTCAATATTGTATGCCATTAGGGGTCAAAAGATTCATCTCTGTCACCACATTCTCCTTTTGGATATCTCAGCAAAATAATGCTGTATTTTGCTTAAATCCCCCTGATATTCTTGATAATAAAATAACCCAGTGTGTCTTAGTATCTCTGATCTAGTTTGTAGAGCAAGATGTTGTTTTACAAATGAAAGTATATTTTATAATAATCAGGTCCCATTAGAGAAATTATCTCCATAATTAATTGGACACATAGAAAAACATTAAAGAATGTGTGGTGTTTAGCCATTTTGTCCAATCTGTTCTTCAGAAGGGTAGTTCTGTTAACTAATATTTCAGCACTATTAAAATGTCTGTGTTTATCTGTAGCTGATTTCACTTTAAGAAGTGATAGAGACTAGAAAGATAAAAATATAGAAGATCCTGAATTTAAAAAAAAATGATAATTGTATAATACTCAAATAAAATCATTTCCTCAACTCATATAGTCAGAAGACAAAGTAGCAGATGACCATGAGAACAGTTAAATAAACACTGAGCTTGTGAAGAAGGAAAGTTCTGATAGCAGATGCAACATATTATTCAGTGGCTAAACAGGAATAAGGAATTATTTTGTACATCACTTTACATTATCTACATAGCAACATGCAAACTAAATAATTCCACCCAGTATAATTGATGAGAAAACTGATACCCAATTGGACATAGAACTTGACCAGAGCCACACAGTTACTTACTAGCAGAATCAGCATTCAAGCCACGATTTCTCTGCCTCCACAATCTAAACTATCTCCATTCACCCATATTGCTATGCTATTGTGATCTGCCAACATTCTGGAATTTTATCCTGAAGAAACAATACAAAATAATATCCCACTTATTGGAATTCATTTTTGAAGCCATCAAGTTAAAATAGACCATGAATTTAAAACAAACAAAAAATGGTCTCTACATCATTTAGGAAACTGATAAAATAGGTTAAAAATACATATATATTCCTGTGTCAGAAACAATATTATGATCTTGAGTTAGCATATACCTCATGGGCAGTGGAAAGTTAATAATCTACTCATGTAAAAAAAATAATGTAAAAATATAGTCTTTTGTTTCTAGTGTCCCTATTTCTATTATCTTTCATCAAGAATATAAAGCAAATTACTAATTTACATGTACTGAACTAAGTATGTTGAAAACCCTTCCCATTTTCCCTACTGTGTTCTGTGGAAGGCATGTGGTTCAATTTTTAATACAACTCTAAGTAGAACACCCAATCACTAATTTAAATATTAAAGTATATACTCTAGTTTGAGATCTAGGCTTAGAGTTTATAAAATAATACATGTGATAAAACATTGTTTTTACCACTGGAATTGAACTGCTCACTTAATTAAGGTGCACTAAGAATACTATGTGTTTGGATTCTTACATCAGTTTATCAAGTTCTTCTTAAAGTCCACAGGGGATGCTCCAAGGAGTAAAGACCTTCTCTTCTGGGGCAGATAATCAACAAGATGATTTCTTCCCCATAGTAAACAAGTGAATATTTCTGGAACAGTGAGCTACTTGATAAAAATTATTACATGAATGATCTTTTGCCTCCTGAAAAAAGGAATTCTCAGTAGACAAATATATGGAATAGGATTGGGAAAGAAATTTAATAATAGGGTGCACAGCTCTAGTTGTGATACTTATTATCTATGTGCCATTAGGTCAATAACTTCAAACCCTGAAATGCAGTTTCCTCTTCCTAGAAATGTAACCTGTTTAATGTTTTCAAAATTCCCATAAACATGTTTTCAATTAAATAATATGAAAATTATCCTATGGCAGAATTAATAATTCTTTAACAAATATTACTGTGCTCTTATTTAAATTGTCAAGTGATTCACTGGTAAGTGGTATGGAAAGAGTTTAAGCTCATTAAGGATTTCAAAGAGTAGATAAGATACAAATATTATAAACTTATGGATAAAAACTATTAACAGGAGAGGTGGGGCAATAGATCCATAACTGTAATATTCCATGTTGTAGAACACTAGAATATTAGAGTTAAAAAAGTAATTTTTATGTTAATAAGGAATTCTTGGAAATTTTTTGTAAAATATATGGATGTTGGATACCAAATCCACACATTCTAACTTAAATACAAATATTGGCCATGGACTATGAATTAAAATTAAAAAAGGAAATAAAGAAATATGATACTGCTAAGCAACCCAAGTGGGAGTAATCTATTAAATAAATGCAACAAAATATTAATCTGTAGTTTCAGGGACCACCAATCAATTTTAATTATTTTGCCAAAATTGGGAAGCTTTTTCTACAATTGAGATATAAATCAAAGAACTAACATAATCAATGCAAATTTGAAAGAAAAAAAAGGAATGAAGTTGGAGGACTCAATCTGATTTCAGGCTAACTCATCAACAGAATGTGGTGATGGTGAAAAGATAAATACCTAGATCAGTGGAACAAATTAAGATTTCAGAAATAGATTCACACACATAAGTTCAAATTAATTTTTGACAAAGTAGCCAAGGAATACCCATGGAGGTTGTCTAGTCTTTCAAAAAAGGGGTGCTAAAGTAATTGAATAGTCTTCTGCCAAAAAAGGAGATATTAACTCATCATTTGCAACATATATAACACTCCTCTCAAAATAGATCTTAGACACTAATGTGATGCCTAATGTTATAAAATTCTAAGGGAAACATAGGAGAACATCTATATGACCATGGTTTAGTCTCATTTTCAGATAAGACACAATATGCATGAACTATAGGAGAAAGCTGTATACACTGTATGTATGTACTTCAACATATTAAATGTGGTCTGTGAAAGATACTGTTGAGATAATGAGCAAAAAAACTCACATAATTGGAAAAAATACATGCTAAACAGCTATTTGACAAAATCATGCATCTATAATATAAAAATAACTCAAAACTCGATAGTGTGAAGGTAAAATGAAAGGAAAATAATTTAAAATGTGCAAAAACTTGAAAAGGAACTTCACCAAGAAGAAAAACAGATGGCAACTAAGACTAGGAAAAGATTCTCATTATCATTCTTCATTAGGGTAGGTCTAGTCGCTGTAAACACCCTCATCTTCTGTTTATCTGGCCATGTCCTAATTTCTCCCTCATTTTGAAGACAATTTTGTTGTCTTTTAGCACTTAAAATATTTTCTTCCAGTGACATTTTTCCTCAATTGTTTCTGATGAGAAATATGCACTTCATCTTATATAACATGTTTCTCTTTTCTTGCAGGTTTCGGGACTCTCTCTTTGTCCTCTGCATTTGACAGTTTGACTAAAATTGATTTGGGCCTGGGCCTCTTCAAATTTGTCCTATTTGGGGGGTTTCCTGCCATTATGTCTTTGAATAATCCTTCTAATCCTTTCTGTCTTTCTTCTTCTGAGTTTCCCATTTATGCATACATTTGACCATGTGATGGTTTCCCGCAGGTGTTTTAGGCTCTGCTCACTTCTTTTCAGTCTTTTTACACATTGCTCTTCAGACTGAATCATTTCAATTTTTTTTTCTTATACTTCACTGATTCTTTCTTCTGTCAGCTCTAATCTGATCTTGAAATGCTCTAGGGAATTATTTCTTACCGTGTTCTTCAACACCAGTTTTATTTTAGTTTTGGTTCTTTTAAAAATTTATATCTCTTTATGCAAATTCTCATATTGTTCATTCATTCTTTTATGATATCCTTTAATTCTTCCATTGTGTTTTCCTTTCTCTCCTTGAACATTGTGAGGATTATATGTTTTTTTTATTTGACCAGTATGTCCAAGGTCTGGTTTTCTTCATTGAACATTTCTGGATTTGCATCTTGTTCGTTTGGATGCTCCATCAATTTCTGTTTCTTTTGCTTTTCCTGTAAACTTCTCCTGCACACTGTACTTTTTAAAATGTTTAGCTCATTATTTAGTCCCTGAGTTGTCTGTTTAACATGTCTCTATTCAGCTAGTGGTAAGACAGGTATCTCTTTGAGTGCAGAAGCTAACAATAACATACAAATGAATGCAAAACTACCTTTCACTCTCTTTAAAAATTGGCCCTTTTTTGTATAGATCTTTCCTTCAGAGCTTAGCTCTCCTATACAGAAAATAAAACCAAGGCCAAAGTGTGGGATTCTCTCCTTTTCTGAGCTTCCATTTTGTCCTCTGCTGGTGCTCATGGCCTTAGAAATTTTCCTGTTTATGGGAAGACTATTGCCACTCCCCCATCCTGGGTGTTCTGTGCATCTTAATGCCAGGGATCCTTTGCTTCAGTCTGCCTTGCTTTTTTCTTATAGTGCTTCACCTGTCTAGGATCTGCTTCTACCTACAGTGAAAATTCTGGGAAAGCAATTCATAGATGGGTGTCTTGGATGACTGCCACTGGATGGATGGGAACCAACATACATATATGCACACCCAGTGCATGGAGAGGTTACTCTGCTGCCTCCAGAACACAGCCAGGGACACACATGAGAGCACATGTTGACTCCTAACAGCACCCAGAATGGGGAAAAGACCAAATTCTCCTAAAAGTTTCAAATTGCATTTTCTTTATTTAGCATGCTCCCAATTACTGCTAACCTTTAACAGTTTTCTGGAGTTTTGAGAAAGATGGATTTGCCAGGTTTTGTTAGTTTTTCAAAGATTCTATTGATGGAGTATTGATGCTGAAATCTTGGATGACTGGAAGCTATATTAGCTATAAATTATTTTTGTGGATCTTTCCTTCAGAATGTAACCTTCCTATATAGAATATAAAACCAAGGCCAAAGTGTGGAATCCTCTCCATTTCTGAACTTCTATTTTGTCCTGGGCTGGTACTCATGGCCTTAGAAATTCCCCTGTTTATGGGAAGAGTACTGCCACTCCATCCTCCTGGGTGTTCTACTGTGTGTCTTAATGCCAGGGATCCTTTGCTTCAGTCTGCCTCCGTCTTCAGTCTTGCTTTTTACTTATAGTGCTTCTCCTTTTTAAGGATGCAAGTTTTATCCTTAAATAATAATTTAAGGATGAAAAATGTATCCCCTTGAGCAATCATGAGCCATATAATGAAATAAGGCATGGTGAAAAAACTCTAGCAGAGAGAATAAAATTTAATAGCAAGTATTTTATTAACCAAAAAGAAGCAAGAGAGGACACCAAGTCCACAAATGGATGGCACAAAAATAATTATTTTAATGTAAATAGAACGGACACTCCAATTAAAAGGCAAACTAATTGACTTAATTATAAAGTAAGACCCAGGTATATGATGTCTATAAGAAATAGATGAAAAGTAAAAAGATGTATAAATATGTACCTTGTGAATATAAACATATAAATATACTAAACTATTGTGACCACATAATACTGTTAGTATAACTAGACATCTATATTTCAGAGATACAAAGGACAGTATAAAATAATAATAGAGTCAAAATTTCTGTTTGATATAAAATCTTTAACAAAGCTTCAAATACAAAGAACAATTTGACAGTATTAAATGCAGCAATAGGTTTTTTTTTTTTAAATAATGGTTTGGAAGAATTTTCAGGGATAAAATGCTGATTTTGTTGAAATCAAAGACAAACTAGCTATGTTTCCTTTTTGTTTCTCACTTGTGACCTTCATCTAAAACTATGTTCCTATTAGAATTGATCTATTTGAATGCAAGCTATAAATATTTAGTAAAATGCATTAGTCATAAAATTGGTTTTGTAAATTATTTTGTTTTCTAAAAGTATAACTCTAACTTACATTAGACACAATTTCAAAATGACTATAAAAAATTGATTTCAATGCTGGGTTAAAAAAATACAAAAAAACTCACTCATGGTGATTTTGCAAAGAGTAAGCCAGCCCTATTGGGATGGCATTGATATCGAACATTTCCATTAATCTTTCATTTCACTCAAAATCTAAGGTCACCTATTGTGAAATAAATTGATGCTGGCTTTGTAAGCTCTAATTAAGCCTGGCATACTGTAACTAATTTTTTTAACGAAAAAAAGAATTGTGCTTCCAAAAATTCATCAAATATAAAATATATTATTTTGCAACTACTTCATGCATAACAACAAATTCTCTCTTGGAATTCTGGAGTTTAAAAAGTTTTTTTCTGTAAGAGTTTCTACAAATGTACCTGAAAATTTATTTCAATGTTAATTATTGCAAGATTCACAAGGAAGCATTTAACATGAGTACATATAGAGGAAGTGAATTTTTGACCATTAAATATAAATTATTTTGTCACCTCAGCAATTATTTTTGCTTTCTTCTTCTCTTTCTTGTATGCTTTAATAAAATATGAGCAGAGAATACTAAAAACTTAAAACAGGTTGCAGAAACATTTTTGTGGATGAATACAGTAATAATCAGCTGTGTTGATGACTTAGTTGAACTGCCAAATGTAAATGTAGAAATTACACCACACTTTCCTTGTGGTGCCTTAAAAAAAAATTCATCTGCTGGTTCATACTCTAAAGAGAAGTTAGTTATTACTGTACCAGCCAATGCAAAATGAATGAAATTTTGGGTTTTACAAAAGTTTAATATAACTTAAATCAAGGTTTATTATAAATATTTAGAGAAAAAATCAGGAGGTTACTAAAAATAAAATATAAATTTATGTAAAAGCAGAAGTATACATATAAATGATTAGCTATGCGAAAGGAAAATAATTGGAAATAAGTAAATTTCAATATCAACAATTATGAATGATTTTCATTTTCTACTTTGAATTTTGTTATATTCTAATTTTTGTGTAATGAACAATGTTTACTCCCATGATACTGTCACATTTTTAAATATAGATATAATTCATAATGAAAAATGTTCTATTACATCCCTGGTGTTTAATGACCTGACCTTTCAGCTAAATATTTCTCTATAAAATACCTTCTCTATTACCCAGTCAGATATTACAGGACCTCAAAAGATTGCCAAAAACTCATGGTCGAAATTATATGGCTTCTAAGTAAAAAGGGACTCCCTAGTTCAAAGTTAGCATTATACATTAGTCCTTGGAAACATGCCAAGCAATTTTCCTTAGAAATTAGTCCCAGAGAGACTGAATGGTACATTATCAGCAATCTTCTATGTAAGAGGTAACTTGGCATTATCAGGCAGAAAGACAAGAGGCTCTCTGTTATGTCTTTGTTCACAGAACTCTTTGTCTATACTTGTTAGTCATAATATCAGGGGAACTTTCCATTTGACCATGATCTGAACAAAATTATTTTACCTCAGACTTTTAAAAAATGCATGTGAAAGTTAAAAATCATTAATCTCAAAGAAAACAAACATTATGTTGTAGAAATTTCCTGATCCTTAAATGGTTTACATACTGTCTTTGTGGGAAAAATTTGAGGTTGACACATTTTTAGACAGATAATGCTCAAAGAAGATTTTCACCTATGGTTCATGGTAAGTATTTTCTCAGAACTAGAAGGTTTTAGTTTAGATTAAATAAAATGAAGATATTATTAGAGGAATACCCATATCAATAGACACATAATTTAGGTCTTACATAAATAATGCCAGGATTACACATAATTTAGGTCTTACACAAATAATGCCAGTATTTGTGGAAATGGCTAACTAAATAGAATTGTGGAATCAGATATTTTTGGAAGATATTTGATTTTAAATCAAGTTAAAAGAACTCATCATATCTTCTGAAAATTAATATAAATGTGTTGTCTATAATATTAATACACACAGTAAAGTTAAGCCCAGAGTTTGATTTCTGATCTGTCATTGGTATTAAGTATTAATGAATACAAATGAAGAGAAAGTGATGCATTAAAACTATCATCATTTGTTACATATTTATCACTGTTTATTTTTTTTTCCTAAATAAGAATACTGTGTGAGTAACATACTTTCTGGATTCAACCAATTTTTTTTAGAATCATAAAGCCAACATTTAACAGTTTTGATAGGATGTTACTTAACTTTTGGTGCTGTTTTTCTCATCTAAAAGTTAGTACAATAGTAATGACTATGAAATAATATTTTTATCTTGATACATGTATAAGTAATGGGAAGCACTTGTAACAGTCCAGTTGCATTCTAATTATTCAATATATATGAGTTTCTGTTATATAATACCCAAATGACGTTTCCTGTCTCTTTACATTTGGCACTCTAAACAAGATATTTTGTCATTTTGCAAAATACATTTTCTTAGAAATTCTGAGTAGCATGAAACTAACGTTAAAAATGCATGATCATTCATATAAACAAAAATTCTTTTTAAAGTTATTCATTCCAAATATCACTTTTGATTTTGCAACAGTTTACCACATTGGATGCTGTGGGAAGCAGGAACAACACAAATATACCAGACTTCATCCTAATGGGATTGGCAGACTCTGAAGAGATCCGGAGGGTCCTCTTTGTGCTGTTTCTCCTCATATACCTGATTACCCTGCTGAGGAATGCAGGGATGGTACTGATAACTCACCTGGATCTCCAGCTTCATACTCCCATGTATTTTTTCCTCAGTCACCTGTCATTCCTTGACCTCAATTACTCAACTGTCATCACAACTAAAACCTTAGAGAATTTACTGACATCCATGAGTTATATTTCAATCATGGGCTGCTCCACCCAGTTGTATTTTTTTAGCTTATTGTGTGTCACTGAGTGTTTTCTTCTGTCTTCAATGGCCTGTGATTGCTATATATCTATTTGCAACCCCCTTCACTACCCAGTTGTTATGTCCATGAGACTCTGCCGTACCCTTGTCACTGGGTCCTACATGATTGGATTTACTAGCTCCTTGGTCAATGTTCTTTGCATGTACAGGTTGTATTTCTGCAACTCCAATGTAATCTATCACTTTTTCTGTGACACAACTCCAATTTTAGCTCTTTCTTGCACTGATACTCATTACAGTGAAATCATGATATTCATTCTCTCTGGCATTACTGTAATAGTGTCTCTTATCACAATTTCTGTGTCCTATGTGTCCATTCTGTCTACTATCCTGAAAATTAATTCCACTTTAGGAGAGCACAAAGCCTTCTCTACTGTGCCTCCCACCTCCTGAGAGTCACCGTATTTTATGGCACTGCAATTTTTACTTATTTAAAACCAAAGAATTCCTACTCCTTGGGGAAGGATCAAGTGGCCTCTGTGTTTTATACTATGGTGATCCCCATGCTGAATCCACTCATTTATAGTCTTAGGAACAAAGAAGTGAAAAATGCTCTCATTAGAGTCTTGCAGAAGAGAGAGGGCTCCAGGCAATTGAAATGACAGTGATGCTGAACATTCAAGGTTATCTATTTTTTTTTTTTCTAGTTGGGTATTTACTTGATCTTTCTCTAAATACAGTAGCATTCTTAAATTAGTTGAGCCATCTGCTACTTTGCCATGCATCATCTGGAAAATTTCCAAGGATATGTTTTCAGTATTTTGAAGCATAGTAATTTGAAGCCATGTTATATATGTCATCCTGTGGTCTAAATACATGTATTGTAGGGAAACTAATATGATAAAACATCACTATAGAAATTCCCATGCATGTTCCAATTTCAGAGAATTTTATTGAGGAAAGCACTTTCAGAGGTCATTCCATTTATTCTGTAGAGGAGAAATACAGCACAGTGGCAAATCATGCTTACTTTGGACTGGATATTCCAGTGGTAGATTCTAGTCCTTGGACTGGATATTCCAGTGGTAGATTCTAGTCCTAGAAGCTGTTTAGCACACTATATTTAGGTAAGTCACTGAAAGTTTAAGTCTCAGTTTCCTTAACTATATAAGAAAAAAATAATAATTCTAGTTCCATATACTTAATGAAAAAATTAAAACATAGGAAGAATGTGAAAAATTTAATGCATTACTTATAAACCATGGCCGTTATCATCAGAATAATTACAGTTTTGCAAAATTTGAAATCTGTGTTTGTTATGAAATATTCTTTGGTGCTTAATAACTACTTTGGGTTCACCTTATTGAGAAAACAAAAGGAAAACAGCATTCCAAACATGTTTTTCTTAGAACAATGTAAAATATTGTGATATAATTCAGTTATAGAAAAAAGTATATGTGAACATTGATGAAAATTTGGAAAATATTTTAAAACATTAGGGAAAGTAGAAATATCCTAACAATTTTTGATAGTTTTCTTTCATGGCCTTATGAACACATATGTATATATTTCATAATTATATATATAATTTTTGTCATTTTCTATACTCTTTTTTTTTGTAGCTTTCAGTTTTCAAGAATCCCTAATATCTTTGTTAATTCCTCTGCCATTTAATCTTGAAATAATCAAGAATCTCTTTTTGCAATGCTTTAAGGTCTGAAGTTTTGTTAATTCATCAGGATAAACATGTTCATACTGTAATATCTCTTGTCTCTAACTACTAACCACTTGAAAAATCTGACCATTCTGTGGTTTCAACAAAATTCAGTAATTATTATGTCTTTGTTTTAATTCAGTATGATTAAAATCAATATTTTTCTCCTGATTCCTAAAGGTTTGTTATGTATTTAAAAATTAAAAATTCTCACATTCAAATTTGTCTTATTTGTTCTAAAATTTTTTACTTAAGAAAATTTGTAAAGTTGAGAATTCATAATGAATACTAATTTTGTGACAACTCATAAATTTTCATCTGTTAGTCTGCAAAAATTTCCTTCCAAAATTTCTCTACAAAATCTGTACTTCATTTTTAATTATCTATGCATAAACTTTATGTAAGAAAATTTATGGAAGAAAAATTTCCCGTTTCCCATACATTTGATTACAATAAATTTTAACTTATGTTTTAGTCATGAAAATGTTTAACAACTATTCACTGATTAATCATCATTCATTAATTTATTCCAATACTACTACCTGCATTATGTTCCTTTACATTCTTAATTTATGTGACAATTTTATCTTGTCATATATTTACATATGGCTTATTTTTGTTGTGAATCTATGTTCATAATCTATATTTTTTTAAAAATCCTCTTTTTCAATGAGAGATGTCTCTGATTAAACACTTATCTTTTAGCAATATACATTTTTGACTATTCTCACATCTTGTACATGCATTCTGTCTATACTTATATTTTAGGCTCTTTAAATTTTCTTGTCTTTTTTAAGCACTCTGCTGGCCTTTCTTTCTTTTGTGTACATTTCATTAATTTAGAAAATGTGTCCTGTTGACTTGTGTTGGCAAAATGCTCAACAGATTCTATAATTTTTCAGACAATAATAAGTTCAGGAAATACGTATTTTTTTTCTTTTTACAATCAATGGCTTTTAGTACATTCAAAGAGTTGTGTACTCATCACCTCCATCAATTTTAGAACATTTTCATACTCCAAAAAAATAACAAAATAAAACCCCATACCCCTAAGCAATCACCTCTCAATCTCTCTATCCCTTTCTAAGCCTATATACCGACTAACCCATTTCTGTCAGAGCTAACGCTTTTTCCTATCGCTATAAATTTATTTATATTTAGATTGTGCATAAATGAGGTCAAACATTATGTGTCCTTTGGGTCTGGTTTCTTTCACTTACCATAATTTTGTTTTGCAATTGATGGAAAAATATTCATATATTACTATTCTTTACAGTCCATAGTTTGTTTTATGCATATTTTATGCATATATCACTCTATTATTAACACCTGTAATAGTATCATACATTTGTTCTTATTCATGGAGGAAAATTCTTATATTTTTACTTTTGACAATACTCATTTTTCACAAAAGAGTTCACTATGTTTTACAGTCCCAAGTTTCATCTTCTAACTATCCATCTATTGGTGTACATGACCTTAAACTTTCCCTTTCAACCACAATCACATCCACATATCATTCCTGTTAATTACACTCACTATAATTGGTACCATCACCCCTATCCATTTCCAAACATTTACAATCAATCTTATTACACATTCTGCACAAATTAAGAACCAGCTTCCAATTCTCTGAACTCATTCTTTCTTCTCGTGGCCTATTTTCTAGATATTAACTCCATGAAATTGCTTATGACATGTAGCTCCTGTTAGTGAGGTCATACAATATTTATCCTTTGTGTCTGACTTATTTAACTCAACATAATATCCTCAAGGTTCTTCCGTGCTTTCATATGCACTGAGAATTCATTTCTTCTTACACCTGAATAATATTTCATGGTGTGAATTTACCATATTTTGTTTATCCATTCATAGGTTGATGGACATGGTTTTTTTCCATCTTTTGGCAATTGTGAATAATGCTGCTATGAACATCAGTGTGCAAATATCTATTTGAATCTCTGCTTTCAGTTTTTCTGAGTATATACCTAGTAGCAGGATTGCTGAATCATATGGGAGTTCTAAAAATTAGCTTCCTGGAGAACACCAACATTTCCACAGTGAATAAGTGTTCCATTTTTCCACATCATCTCCATCACTTTTATTTTCCTGTTTGTTTAATAGTGGCCATTCTAGATTGTGTGAAATGTTATCTCATTGTGGTTTTGATTTTCATTTCCTTAATAGCTAGTGATGTTAAGCACCTTTTATTTGATTTTTAGCCATTTTTATATCTTCTTTTGGAAAGTTTCTAGTCAAGCCTTTGTCCACATTTTATTGGTTTGCTTGTCTTTTCATCATTGCTTTATAGGATCTTGTTATATATCTTGGATATTAAACCCTTATCAGATATATGATTTCCAAATATTTTCTCCTGTGGGTAGCTGTCATTTCACACTCTTAACAAAGTCCCTCAATTTTGATGAGGTCCTATTTATCTAGTTTTCTTTTGTTTTTCATACTTTGGGTGCAAGGTTTAAGAAACTACCTCTTACCAAAAGATCTTGAATATGCTTCTCTACAATTTCTTCTATGAGTTTTATGGTCTTGGCTTTTATATTTAGGGTTTTGGACCATTTTCAACTAATTTTTGTATAATATGTGAAGCTGTGTTCCTCTGTCATTCTTTTGGATATGGATATCCAGTCCTTTCAGCACCATTTGTTGAAAAGACTGCTCTGACTCAGTTGTGTGGACTTGGCAGCCTTGTTAAAAATTAGTTGACCATAGATGTGAGGATCTATTTCTAAACTCTCAATTTCATTCTATTAGTCCATATGTCTATATTTATGCCAGTGCATGCCATTTTTGCCAATGTAGCTTTGTAAGTCAAGTAGTGAGAGTTCTCCAACTTGAATCTTTTTCAAGATTTTTTCACTATATGGGGACCCTTACTATGCACAATGTATCTGATAATTAGCATTTCAAATTCTGCAAAGTACAATGTTGGTATTTTGATTGGGATTTTTTTTTTGAATCTCTTAATTGATTTAGGTAGACTTGACATCTTAACAATATTTAGCCTCCCTATCCATGAACACAGAATTCCCTTTCATTTTTCTAGGTCATCTTTGTTTTTGTTTAGCAACGTTTTATAATTTTCTAAATTCAGGTCCTTTAGAACCTTGGTTAAGTTTATGCCCAGATACATTAATTGATTTTCTTGTGTTGAACTACCCTTACATAACTGGAATAAAACCCTTTTGGTCATGATGTATAATTCTTTTAATATGCTGTTGGATTGCATTTTGTAAGTACTTTGTTAAGGATTGTTGCATCTGTATTCATTGTAAATATTGATATGAAGTTTTCCTTTCTTGTACTGTTTTTATCAGGGTTTGTTATTACAGTGATGTTGGCTTCTAAGAATAAGTTAGTGACCCCCGTCTTCAATTTTTTGGCAGAGTTTGAGCAGATTTGGCATTAATATTTTTCTGAAATGATTGGTAGAATTCACCTGTGATGCCATCTGGTTCTAGTCTTTTCCTGGAAGGTATTTGATGACTGTGCAACTCCTTACTTTTGACTGGTATGTTGATGTCTTCTTTAGCCAATTTGTGTTCATGTGTTTCTAGAAATTGACCATTTTATCTAAGCTCTAAACTTTGTTGGCTGTACAGTTGGTTATAGTGTTCTCTCAGATTATTATTATTTCTGTGGGGTCAGTAGAAATGTCCCCTCTTTCATTTTTGACTATGTATTTGCATCTTCTCTCTGGTTTTCTTTGTTAGGCTAGGTAAGGGTTTGCCAATTTTATTGATCTTTCCAAAGAACCAACTTTTGGTTTTGTTGATTCTCTCTGTTTTTTGTTTGTGTGTTTTGTTTTGTTTTGTATTTCATTTATCTCCACTCTATGTTTTGCTATTTTCTTCAGTCTGCTCACTGGGTTTATTTTGCACTTCTTTTCTAGTTCTTACAGTTTTCTGGTTAGGTTTTTTATTTGAAACCTTTCTTCTTTTTTATTGTAAGCATACAGAGTAAGACATTTTCCTCTCAGCACTATGTTTGCTACATCTCATAAGTTTTGGTTTGCCGTATTTTCATTTTCAATTGCCTCAAGATATTTCCTCATTTTGCTTCTGCCTTTCTCTTTAACCAATTGTTTATATAAGAGTATATAAGAGAATTCACATATTTGTGAATTCTCCATTTCTCAATCTGTTCTTAATTTCTAGATTCATTCCTTTGTGGTCAGATAATACACCTTGTATGATTTCAATATTTTTGAATTTACTGAGACTTGTTTTGTGACCCAACATATGGTCTATCATGGAGAATGATCCTTATGCACTAGGAAAGAACGTATATTCTATTTTTGTTGAGTGAACTGTCTGTTAAGTCTAGTAGGTTTAGTGTATCATGCAAGACCTGTACTTCCTTATTGATTTTCTGACCAGATATTCTATCCATTATTAAGAACTATGTATTAAGTCCTCCTACTATTTTTTTTAAATCATCATTTTATCGAGATATATTCACATACCACACAGTCATACAAAACAAATCGTACATTCGATTGTTCACAGTATCATTACATAGTTGTACATTCATCATCTCAATCAATCCATGACACCTTCATTAGCGCACACACACAAAAATAACAAGAATAATAACTAAAGTGAAAAAGAGCAATTGAAGTAAAAAAAGAACACTGGGTACCTTTGTCTGTTTGTTTGTTTGTTTGTTTCCTTCCCCTATTTTCCTACTCATCCATCCATAAACTAGGCAAAGGGGAGTGTGGTCCTTATGGCTTTCTCAATCCCATTGTCACCTCTCATAAGCTACATTTTTATACAATTGTCTTTGAGATTCATGGGTTCTGGGTTGTAGTTTGATAGTCTCAGGTATCTACCACCAGCTACCCCAATTCTTTAGAACCTAAAAAGGGTTGTCTAAATTGTGCGTAAGAGTGCCCACCAGAGTGACCTCTCGGCTCCTTTTGGAATCTCTCTGCCACTGAAGTTTATTTCATTTCATTTCACATCCCCCTTTTGGTCAAGAATATGTTCTCCATCCCACAATGCCAGGTCTACATTCCTCTCCGGGAGTCATATTCCACGTTGTCAGGGAGATTCAGTCCCCTGGGTGTCTGATCCCATGTAAGGGGGAGAGCAGTGATTTCACCTTTCAAGTTGGCTTAGGTAGAGAAAGAGGGCCACATCTGAGCAACAAAGAGGTATTCGGGAGGAGGCTCTTTGGCACAATTATAGGGAGGCCTAGCCTCTCCTTTGCAGCAACCGTCTTCCCAAGGGTAAATCCTGTGGTAGAGGGCTCAATCCATCAAACCACCAGTCCCCTACATCTGTGGTCATGTTAGCAACCAGCGAGGTGGGGTAGGCCAATAACGCTGCATTCTCCACAGGCTCCTCAAGGGGGCTGTACATATTTTTTCCCTTGCTCTTTTTTAACTTTTTTTTTAAAATCAACTGTATGAAAAATAAAAAAATAAAACAAAATAGTTTAAAAACACATAATATAAAAGAACATTTCAAAGAGACCATAACAAGGAAGTAAGAAACGGACAACTAACCTAAAATAAATGCTTTAATTCCAACATGTTCCTACTCTACCCCAAGAAAGTTACCTAATATAATAACATTTCTGTGAACTTGTTCCTACTATACCCATCAGAAATTAACAGACCATAGTCATTCCTGGGCATTCCCAGAACATTAAATAGCTTAACTGTTCTTCTTGGATTATTGTTCCCCCTTCCTTAATTGCTCTCTATTGCTAGTTCCTGTACATTCTACATTACAAACCATTTGTTTTACCTTCTTCAAAGTTCACATTAGTGGTAGCATATAGTATTTCTCTTTTTGTGCCTGGCTTATTTCACTCAGCATTATGTCTTCAAGGTTCATCCATGTTGTCATATGTTTCACGAGATAGTTCCTTCTTACTACCGTGTATTATTTCATCATGTGTATATACCACATTTTATTTATCCACCCACCTGTTGAAGGACATTTGGGTTGTTTCCATCTCTTGGCAATTGTGAATAATGCTGCTATGAACATTGGTGTGCAGATATCTGTTCGTGTCACTGCTTTCCGATCTTCCAGGTATATACCCAGAAGTGCAATCACTGGATCGAATGGTAGCTCTATATCTAGTTTTCTAAGGAACTGCCAGACTGACTTCCAGAGTGGCTGAACCATTATGCAGTCCCACCAACAATGAATAAGAGTTCCAATTCTCCACATCCCCTCCAGCATTTGTAGTTTCTTGTTTGTTTAATGGCAGCCTTTCTAATCTATGTGAGATGGTATCTCATTGTGGTCTTAATTTGCATCTCTCTAATAGCTAGTGAAGCTGAACATTTTTTCATGTGTTTCTTGGCCATTTGTATTTCCTCTTCAGAGAGCTTTCTTTTCATATCTTTTGCCCATTTTATAATTGGGCTGTCTGTACTATCGTCATTGAGTTCTAGGATTTCTTTATATATGCAAGATATCAGTCTTTTGTCAGATACATGGTTTCCAAAAATTTTTTCCCATTGAGTTGGCTGCCTCTTTACCTTTTTGAGAAATTCCTTTGAGGTACAGAAACTTCTAAGCTTGAGGAGTTCCCATTTATCTATTTTTTCTTTTGTAGCTTGTGCTTTGGGTGTAAAGTCTGGGAAGTGTCCGCCTAATACAAGGTCTTGAAGATGTTTTCCTACATTATCTTCTAGGAGTTTTATGGTACTTTTTTTTATATTGAGATCTGTGGTCCATTTTGAGTTAATTTTTGTGTAGGGTGTGAGGTAGAGGTCCTCTTTCATTCTTTTGGATATGGATATCCAACTCTCCCAGCCCCATTTATTGAAAAGACCATTACAACCCAGTTCAGTGACTTTGGGGGCCTTATCATAGATCAGTCGGCCATAGATCTGGGGTTCAGTCTCCGAATTCTCAATTTGATTCCATTGATCTGTATGTCTAGCTTTGTGCCCGCACCATGCTGTATTGACAACTATGGTTTTATAATAAGCTTCAAAATCAGGGAGTGTAAGTCCTCCCACTTCGTTTTTCTTTTATAGAGTGTCTTTACCAATTCGAGACATCTTCCCTTTCCAAACAAATTTGATAACTAGCTTTTCCAAGTCTGCAAAGTAGGTTGTTGGAATTTTGATTGGGATTGCATTGAATCTGTAGATGAGTTTGGGTAGAATTGACATCTTAATGACATTTAGCCTTCCTATCCATGAACATGGAATATTTTTCCATCTTTTAAGGTCCGCTTCTATTTCTTTTAGTAGAGTTATGTAGTTTTCTTTGTATAGGTCTTTTACATCTTTGGTTAAGTTTATTCCTAGGTACTTGATTTTCTTAGTTGCTATTGAAAATGGTATCTTTTTCTTGAGTGTCTCTTCAGTTTGTTCATTTCTAGCATATAGAAACATTACTGACTTATGTGCACTAATCTTGTATCCTGCTAATTTGCTAAGTTTTTTTATTAGCTCTAGTAGCTGTATCGTCGATTTCTCAGGGTTTTCCAGATATAAGATCATATCATCTGCAAACAATGACAGTTTTACTTCTTCTTTTCCAATTTGGATGCCTTTTATTTCTTTGTCTTGCTGGATTGCCCTGGCTAGCACTTCGAGCACAATGTTGAATAACAGTGTTGATAGCGGGCATCCTTGTCTTGTTCCTGATCTTAGAGGGAAGGCTTTCAGTCTCTCAACACTGAGTTCTATGCTGGCTGTGGGTTTTTCATATATGCTCTTTACAATTTTGAGGAAGTTTCCTTTAATTCCTACCGTTTGAAGTGTTTTTATCAAAAATGGATTTTGGATTTTGTCAAATGCTTCTTCAGCATCTATTTAGATGATCATTCAATTTTTCCCTTTTGCATTGTTAATATGTTGTAATACATTGATTGATTTTCTTATGTTGAACCATCCTTGCATGCCTGGAATGAACCCCACTTGGTCATGGTATATGATTTTTTTAATGTGTCTTTGGATTCGAATTGCAAGTGTTTTGTTGAGGATTTTTTCATCTATATTCATTAGGGAGATTGGCCGGTAGATTTCCTTTTCTGTAGCATCTTTGCCTGGTTTTGGTATTAGATTGATGTTAGCTTCATAAAATGAGTTAGGTAGTGATCCATTTTCTTCAATGTTTTGAAAAAGTTTGAGTAAGATTGGTGTCAGTTCTTTCTGGAAAGTTTGGTAGAATTCCCCTGTGAAGCCATCTTGCCCTGGGCATTTATTTGTGGGAAGATTATTGATGACTGAATGGATCTCTTTGCTTGTGATTGGTTGGTTGAGGTCTTCTATTTCTTCTCTGGTAAGTCTACGTTGTTCATATGTTTCCAGGAAATTGTCCATTTCCTCTACATTATCCAGTTTGTTGCCATACAGTTGTTCATAGTATCCTCTTATAATTTTTTTAATTTCTTTGGGATCTGCAGTTATATATCACCTTTTTCATTCATTGTTTTGTTTATATGGTTCTTCTCTCTTTTTGATTTTCTCAATCTAGCTAGGGGCTTGTCAATCTTGTTGATCTTCTCAAAGAACCAACTTTTGGTGATATTTATTCTCTATTGTTTTTTTGTTCTCTATGCCATTTATTTCAGCTTTAATCCTTGTTATTTCTTTTCTTCTACTTGGTTTAGAATTGGTTTGCTGTTCAATTTCTAGCTTCTTCAGTTGATCCATTACTTCTTTGATTTTGGCTCTTTCTTCCTTTTTAATATATGCATTTAGAGCTATAAATTTCCCCCTCAGTACTGCTTTTGCTGCATCCCATAGGTTTTGGTATGTTGTGTTCTCATTTTCATTTGTCTCTACATATTTAGCAATTTCTCTTGCTATTTCTTCTTTAACCCACTGATTGTTTAGAAGTGTGTTGTTTAACCTCCAGGTATTTGTGAATTTTCTGTCTCTGATGGTTATTGACTTCTAATTGTATTCCATTGTGGTCAGAGAATGTGCTTTGCATAGTTTCAATCTTTTTAAATTTATTGAGCCTTGTTTTATGTTCCAGCATATGATCTATTCTGGAGAAAGTTCCATGAGCACTAGAGAAGTATGTGTATCCTGGTGATTTAGGATGTAATGTTCTATATATGTCTTTTAAATCTAATTCATTTATCAGATTGTTTAGGTTTTCAATTTCCTTATTGGTCTTCTGTCTGGTTGATCTATCAATAGGAAAGAGTGATGTGTTGAAGTCAACCAGAATTATTGTGGAAACATCAATTGCTTCCTTTAGTTTTGCCAGTGTTTCTCTCATGTATTTTGTGGCACCTTGATTGGGTACATAAACATTTATGATTGTTATTTCTTCTCGTTGAATTGCCCTTTTTATTAGTATGTAGTGGCCTTCTTTGTCTCTCATAACATCCCTGCATTTAAAGTCTATTTTATCTGTGATTAATATTGCTAAACCTTCTTTCTTTTGGCTGTAGCTGGCATGAAATATTTTTTTCCATCCTTTCACTTTCAATTTCTTTGTGTCCCTGTGTCTAAGATGAGTCTCTTGTATGCAACATATTGATGGTTCATTTTTTTAAATCCATTCTGTGAATCTATACCTCTTAATTGGGGAGTTTAATCCATTTACATTCAAAGTTATAATCATGAAGGCATTTCTTGAATCAGCTATCTTATCTTTTGGTTTATGTTTGTCATATATATTTTTCCCCTCTCTCTATTAATATCCTTTAATGTACCCATACTGAATCTCTTTAGTACTGAACCTTTCTCTAAGTCTCTCTCTCCTTTCTTTGTTTCTCTGTCTGTAGGGCTCCCTTTACTATCTCCAGTAGGGCAGATCTCTTGTTAGTAAATTTTCTTACCATTTGTTTATCTGTGAAAAATTTAAGCTCTCCCTCAAATTTGAAGGAGAGCTTTGCTGGATAAAGTATTCTTGGTTGGAAATTTTTCTCTCTGAGAATTTTAAATATATCGTGCCACTGCCTTCTCACCTCCATGGTGGCTGCTGAGAAGTCACTACTTAGTTTTATGCTGTTTCCTTTGTATGTGGTGAATTGCTTTTCTTTTCCTGCTTTCAGAACTTGCTCCTTCTCATCTCTGTTTGACAGTCTGATCAGAATATGTCTCAGAGTGGGTTTATTTGGATTTATTCTCTTTGGAGTTCACTGGACATTTATGATTTGTGTATTTACAGTGTTTAGAAGATTTGGGAAGTTTTCCCCAATTTCTTTGAATAATTTTCCTAGACCTTTAGCTTTTCTTCCCTGTCTGGAACACCAATGAGTCTTATATTCAATGTTTTATATTATCTATCATATCCCTGAGGTCTGTTTTGATTTTTTTGACTTTTTTCCCCATTCTTTCTTTTGTGCTTTCATTTTCCATTCTGTCATATTCCAGGTCACTGATTCATTGTTCAACTTCCTCTAGTCTTGTACTATGAGTATCCAGAATCTTTTTATTTTTTTTTCATTTTTTTTTTTTTTATTTTTTAATCATCATTTTATTGAGATATATTCACATACCACGCAGTCATACAAAACAAATTGTACTTTCGATTGTTTACAGTACCATTACATAGTTGTACATTCATCACCTAAATCAATCCCTGACACCTTCATTAGCACACACACAAAAATAACAAGAATAATAATTAGAGTGAAAAAGAGCAATTGAAGTAAAAAAGAACACTGGGTACCTTTGTCTGTTTGTTTCCTTCCCCTACTTTTCTACACATCCATCCATAAACTAGACAAAGTGGAGTTTGGTCCTTATGGCTTTCCCAATCCCATTGTCACCCCTCATAAGCTACATTTTTATACAACTGTCTTCGAGATTCATGGGTTCTGGGTTGTAGTTTGATAGTTTCAGGTATCCACCACCAGCTACCCCAATTCTTTAGAACCTAAAAAGGGTTGTCTAAAGTGTGCGTAAGAGTGCCCACCAGAGTGATCTCTCGGCTCGTTTAGGAATCTCTCTGCCACTGAAGCTTATTTCATTTCCTTTCACATCCCCCTTTTGGTCAAGAAGATGTTCTCCGTCCCACGATGCCGGGTCTACATTCCTCCCCGGGAGTCATATTCCACGTTGCCAGGGAGATTCACTCTCCTGGGTGTCTGATCCCACGTAGTGGGGAGGGCAGTGATTTCACCTTTCAAGTTGGCTTAGCCAGAAAGAGAGGGCCACATCTGAGCAACAAAGAGGCATTCAGGAGGAGACTCTTAGGCACAAATATAGGGAGGCCTAGCCTCTCCTTTGCAGCAACCGTCTTCCCAAGGGTAAAACTTATGGTAGAGGGCTCAACCCATCAAACCACCAGTCCCCTATGTCTGTGGTCATGTTAGCAACCATGGAGGTGGGGTAGGCGAATACCCCTGCATTCTCCACAGGCTCCTCAAGGGGGCACTACATCTTTTTTTTTTTTCCTTGTTTTACTTTTTTTTTTTTTTAACTTTCCCTTCTTTTTTAAATCAACTGTATGAAAAAAAAAAGTTAAAAAGAAAACAAACATACAATAAAAGAACATTTCAAAGAGACCATAACAAGGGAGTAAGAAAAAGACAACTAACCTAAGATAACTGCTTAACTTCCAACATGTTCCTACTTTACCCCAAGAAAGTTACATAATATAGCAACATTTCTGTGAACTTGTTCCTACTATATCCATCAGAAATTAACAGACCATAGTCATTTCTGGGCATCCCCAGAACATTAAATAGCTTATCTGTTCTTCTTGGATTATTGTTCCCCCTTCCTTAATTGCTCTCTACTGCTAGTTCCCCTACATTCTACATTATAAACCATTTGTTTTACATTTTTCAAAGTTCACATTAGTGGTAGCATATAATATTTCTCTTTTTGTGCCAGGCTTATTTCGCTCAGCATTATGTCTTCAAGGTTCATCCATGTTGTCATATGTTTCACCAGATCGTTCCTTCTTACTGCCGCGTAGTATTCCATCGTGTGTATATACCACATTTTATTTATCCACTCATCTGTTGAAGGACATTTGGGTTGTTTCCATCTCTTGGCAATTGTGAATAATGCTGCTATGAACATTGGCGTGCAGATATCCGTTCGTGTCACTGCTTTCCGATCTTCCGGGTATATACCGAGAAGTGCAATCGCTGAATTGAATGGTAACTCTATATCTAGTTTTCTAAGGAACTGCCAGACTGACTTCCAGAGTGGCTGAACCATTATACAGTCCCACCAACAATGAATAAGAGTTCCAATTTCTCCACATCCCCTCCAGCATTTGTAGTTTCCTGTTTGTTTAATGGCAGCCATTCTAACCGGTGTTAGATGGTATCTCATTGTGGTCTTAATTTGCATCTCTCTAATAGCTAGTGAAGCTGAACATTTTTTCATGTGTTTCTTGGCCATTTGTATTTCCTCTTCAGAGAACTGTCTTTTCATATCTTTTGCCCATTTTATAATTGGGCTGTCTGTACTATTGTCATTGAGTTGTAGGATTTCTCTGTATATGCAAGATATCAGTCTTTTGTCAGATACATGGTTTCCAAAAATTTTTTCCCATTGAGTTGGCTGCCTCTTTACCTTTTTGAGAAATTCCTTTGAGGTGCAGAAACTTCTAAGCTTGAGGAGTTCCCATTTATCTATTTTCTCTTTTGTTGCTTGTGCTTTGGGTGTAAAGTCTAGGAAGTGGCCGCCTAATACAAGGTCTTGAAGATGTTTTCCTACATTATCTTCTAGGAGTTTTATGGTACTTTCTTTTATATTGAGATCTTTGGTCCATTTTGAGTTAATTTTTGTGTAGGGGGTGAGGTAGGGGTCCTCTTTCATTCTTTTGGATATGGATATCCAACTCTCCCAGCCCCATTTATTGAAAAGACCATTACAACCCAGTTCAGTGACTTTGGGGGCCTTATCATAGATCAGTCGGCCATAGATCTGAGGGTCTATCTCTGAATTCTCAATTCGATTCCATTGATCTATATGTCTATCTTTGTGCCAGTACCATGCTGTTTTGGCAACTGTGTCTTTATAATAAGCTTCAAAGTCAGGGAGTGTAAGTCCTCCCACTTAGTTTTTCTTTTTTAGAGTGTCTTTGGCAATTCGAGGCATCTTCCCTTTCCAAATAAATTTGATAACTAGCTTTTCCAAGTCTGCAAAGTAGGTTGTTGGAATTTTGATTGGGATTGCATTGAATCTGTAGATGAGTTTGGGTAGAATTGACATCTTAATGACATTTAGCCTTCCTATCCAAGAACATGGAATATTTTTCCATCTTTTAAGGTCCCCTTCTATTTCTTTTAGTAGAGTTATGTAGTTTTCTTTGTATAGGTCTTTTACATCTTTGGTTAAGTTTATTCCTAGGTACTTGATTTTTTTAGTTGCTATTGAAAATGGTATCTTTTTCTTGAGTGTCTCTTCAGTTTGTTCATTTCTAGCATATAGAAACATTACTGACTTATGTGCATTAATCTTGTATCCCACTACTTTGCTAAATTTGTTTATTAGCTCTAGTAGCTGTATCGTCGATTTCTCAGGGTTTTCTAGATATAAGATCATATCATCTGCAAACAATGACAGTTTTACTTCTTCTTTTCCAATTTGGATGCCTTTTATTTCTTTGTCTCGCTGGATTGCCCTGGCTAGCACTTCCAGCACAATGTTGAATAACAGTGGTGACAGCGGGCATCCTTGTCTTGTTCCTGATCTTAGAGGGAAGGCTTTCAGTCTCTCACCATTGAGTACTATGCTGGCTGTGGGTTTTTCATATATGCTCTTTATCATATTGAGGAAGTTTCCTTCAATTCCTACCTTTTGAAGTGTATTTATCAAAAAGTGATGTTGGATTTTGTCAAATGCTTTTTCAGCATCTATTGAGATGATCAATTGATTTTTCCCTTTCGAGTTTTTAATGTGTTGTAATACATTGATTGTTTTTCTTATGTTGAACCATCCTTGCATGCCTGGAATGAACCCCACTTGGTCATGGTGTATGATTTTTTTAATGTGTCTTTGGATTCGATTTGCAAGTATTTTGTTGATGATTTTTGCATCTATATTCATTAGGGAGATTGGTCGGTAGTTTTCCTTTTCTGTAGCATCTTTGCCTGGTTTTGGTATTAGATTGATGTTAGCTTCATAAAATGAGTTAGGTAGTGTTCCATTTTTTTCAATGTTTTGAAAGAGTTTGAGTAAGATTGGTGTCAGTTCTTTCTGGAAAGTTTGGTAGAATTCCCCTGTGAAGCCATCTGGCCCTGGGCATTTATTTGTGGGAAGATTTTTGATGACTGATTGGATCTCTTTGCTTGTGATGGGTTGGTTGAGGTCTTCTATTTCTTCTCTGGTCAGTCTAGGTTGTTCATATGTTTCCAGGAAATTGTCCATTTCTTCTACATTATCCATTTTGTTGCCATACAGTTGTTCATAATATCCTCTTATAATTTTTTTAATTTCTTCAGGATCTGCAGTTATGTCACCTTTTTCATTCATTATTTTGTTTATATGGGTCTTCTCTCTTTTTTGATTTTGTCAGTCTAGCTAGGGGCTTGTCAATCTTGTTGATCTTCTCAAAGAACCAACTTTTGGTGATATTTATCCTCTCTATTGTGTTTTTGTTCTCTATGTCATTTATTTCTGCTTTAATCCTTGTTATTTCTTTTCTTCTACTTGGTTTAGGATTGGTTTCCTGTTCATTTTCTAGCTTCTTCAGTTGATCCATTAGTTCTTTGATTTTGGCTCTTTCTTCCTTTTTAATATATGCGTTTAGTGCTATAAATTTCCCCCTTAGCACTGCTTTTGCTGCATCCCATAGGTTTTGGTATGTTGTGTTCTCATTTTCATTCGTCTCTATATATTTAGCAATTTCTCTTGCTATTTCTTCTGTAACCCACTGATTGTTTAGGAGTGTGTTGTTTAACCTCCAGGTACTTGTGAATTTTCTAAGTCTCTGATGGTTATTGACTTCTAATTGTATTCCATTGTGGTCAGAGAATGTGCTTTGAATAATTTCAATCTTTTTAAATTTATTGAGGCTTGTTTTATGTCCCAGCATATGATCTATTCCGGAGAAAGTTCCGTGAGCACTAGAAAAGTATGTGTATCCTGGTGATTTGGGATGTAATGTCCTGTATATGTCTGTTAAATCTAATTCATCTATCAGATTGTTTAGGTTTTCAATTTCCTTATTGGTCTTCTGTCTGGTTGATCTATCTATAGGAGAGAGTGATGTGTTGAAGTCTCCCACAATTATTGTGGAAACATCAATTGCTTCCTTTAGTTTTGCCAGTGTTTCTCTCATGTATTTTGTGGCACCTTGATTGGGTGCATAGACATTTACGATTGTTATTTCTTCTTGCTGAATTGCCCCTTTTATTAGTATGTAGTGGCCTTCTTTGTCTCTCAAAACATCCCTGCATTTGAAGTCTATTTTATCTGAGATTAATATTGCTACACCCGCTTTCTTTTGGCTGTAGCTTGCATGAAATATTTTTTTCCATCCTTTCACTTTCAGTTTCTTTGTGTCCCTGTGTCTAAGATGAGTCTCTTTTATGCAACATATTGATGGTTCATTTTTTTTGATCCATTCTACGAATCTATATCTTTTAATTGGGGAGTTTAATCCATTTACATTCAACGTTAAAACCGTGAAGGCGTTTCTTGAATCGGCCATCTTATCCTTTGGTTTATGTTTGCCATATTTTTCCCTCTCTCTATTAATATCCTTTATTTTACCCATACCGAATCTCTTTAGTACTGAACCTTTCTCCAAGTCTCTCTGTCCTTTCTTTGTTTCTCTGTCTGTAGGGCTCCCTTTAGTATCTCCAGTAGGGCAGGTCTCTTGTTAGCAAATTCTCTCAGCATTTGTTTGTCTGTGAAAAATTTAAGCTCTCCCTCAAATTTGAAGGAGAGCTTTACTGGATAAAGTATTCTTGGCTGGAAATTTTTCTCACTCAGAATTTTAAATATATCGTGCCACTGCCTTCTTGCCTCCATGGTGGCTGCTGAGTAGTCACTACTTA
Organism: Choloepus didactylus; assembly: GCF_015220235.1. Classification (NCBI taxonomy): domain Eukaryota; kingdom Metazoa; phylum Chordata; class Mammalia; order Pilosa; family Megalonychidae; genus Choloepus; species Choloepus didactylus. The sequence goes on from NC_051327.1 coordinate 52,962,040, forward strand.
GTCTTATGCTGTTTCCTTTGTATGTGGTGAATTGCTTTTCTCTTGCTGCTTTCAGAACTTGCTCCTTCTCTTCTTTGTTTGACAGTGTGATCAGTATATGTCTTGGAGTGGGTTTATTTGGATTTATTCTATTTGGGGTTCGCTGAGCATTTATGGTTTGTGTATTTATGTTGTTTAGAAGATTTGGGAAGTTTTCCCCAACAATTTCTTTGAATACTCTTCCTAGACCTTTACCCTTTTCTTCCCCTTCTGGGACACCAATGAGTCTTATATTTGGACGTTTCATATTATCTATCATATCCCTGAGGTCCATTTCGATTTTTTCAATTTTTTTCCCCATTCTTTCTTTTATGCTTTCATTTTCCATTCTGTCATCTTCCAGGTCACTGATTCGTTGTTCAACTTCCTCTAGTCTTGTACTATGAGTGTCCAGAATCTTTTTAATTTGGTCAACAGTTTCTTTAATTTCCATAAGATCATCCATTTTTTTATTTAGTCTTGCAATGTCTTCTTTATGCTCTTCTAGAGTCTTCTTGATTTCCTTCATATCCCGTACTATGGTCTCATTGTTCATCTTTAGTTCTTTGAGTAGCTGCTCTAGGTGCTGTGTCTCTTCTGGTCTTTTGATTTGGGTGCTTGGGCTTGGGTTATCCATATTGTCTGGTTTTTTCATATGCTTTATAATTTTCTGTTGTTTTTGGCCTCGTGGCATTTGCTGAACTTGATAGGGTTCTTTTAGGATTTGTAGACCAATTGAAGTCCTTATCTCTAATTTATCAGATCTACAGCTTCATGGAGTACACTTTCTCTAACTAACCAGCAGGTGGCGTCCACGAGCCACCTGTTCTCCACAAGCCAGTTCTCCCCTGCTTAGCCTTTTTGGTGAGTGGGGGAGTGAGTCTTGTGGGGTCCAATTGGTGTACCAAGCTTGCGTGTGTAGTTGGTGTTGCCTGCCCTGTATATGGGGCGTGTTTCTGGGCAGTCAGGGAGGGGGAATGGCTCTAACAATCAAATCTCCCTGGTGATCCTAGAGTTTTAAAGCTGCTGCAATAGTCTAATCCTTCAGTTCAGTCCTGCCACAGTTTGTCTCTGCCACTGACCCACAAGTCCTTGGTATTGGCGTATGGCTCCAGAGACTTGCAAGTGGGCCCCTCTTCCAGGCCATGCACCCCGGGTCCTCTGTTGAGGGATGACTGTGCTATGTCACAGGTGAGTGCCATCCCCCCAGGGCAGTTCTGGGCTGCTGGGCTGTGTAGGGAGGCTCCCAGTCTGCTGAAATGATGGCTGAATGGGGCTTTGTTAATTCACACTGCTCTACCTTCCCAACTCTGGGACAATCAGCTTTGGTTGCGGGGAAGGCTAATGTCCACGCCCAGTTTTGTGGTGTGTGCCTGTTATTTGAAGCACTTCCATCACACTGGGTTGTCTGGGGCAGTTCTGGGCTATCGGGCTGGCGATGGGCAGGAGTGTTTCCTGTCCACCAGGATGATGGCTGTGAGCGGACACCCCCCTTTTCTTGGGAAGTTGTGGTGTTTAATGAATTTTCTCAGCCATTTGATTATTGCCTTTTGTCTCAGAGCTCTCTTAGTTCTGCTCTTGTCTTGACCTGCCCAAATTGCAAGTCTTTGAGGCTTTCTGTATTGGGCTTCTTAGAGTAATTGTTTTAGAAAAAGAAAAAAAGATTTAAAAAAAATGGCCTTCCTCACAGATGTAATGGGTTATTGAAATGCTGAGAGACAAAGCAATTAGGGTCATTAAGGAAAGGTCCACAGGGCAGAGAGATCAGTTTTTCTTCGGGATTTGCATATGAACCTCAGGGCCTGAGCTGTGCCCTTCCCCTTTCTATGTTCACCAGAACTCCAAAAAACCTCCGCTTTTATTTTCAAGTTTTTCTTGCTGTTTTTTGCTATGCCTGTCTCCTCTCTGCTGGGCTGGCTGCTCTCAGATTCTCTGGTGTCTGGTCTCAGTCTATCTATGGTTGGAGTTTGGATCAGTAGAATTAGTTTCCAATAAGAGCTGCCACTGCAGTTCTCCCTTTTTATTCCCAGCCCTGACGGCCCCTCCTCCCACAGGACTGAGCCTGGCAGGGAGGGGTGCAGGTCCCCTGGTTGCAAAAACTTACAGATTTCACTGACCTCAACAGTTCGACATGTTCATGAGTGTTGTATGAAGTATGCCCAAAGTCAAATTGCTGTGTGGTGTCCAGTCCATGCAGTTCCTGGCTTTCTACCTACTTTCCTGGAGGAGTAACTAAAACATGCAGCTCACCAATCCACCATCTTGCCCCACATCTCTCACTCCTCCTACTATTGAATTCAAAGTGTCAGTTTCTCCCTTCATATGCATCAGTATTTGCTTCAAACATTTTGGGGCTCTACAGTTAAGTCTATATTTATTTACAATCATTATGTTTTCATATTGAATTGTCCACTTTATCAGTACATAATGAGCACTGTGCCCTTTGAATACATTACTCCTCCCCTCCAAAAGCCATGTTCCTTAATGCAATCTTGTGGGTGCAGACATATTAGTGTTGATTAGTTTAGAATACTTTGATTTAGTGTATCCATGGAGATGTGACTCAATCAAATGTGGGCAAAATGTTTGATTAAACTATTTCCATGGAGACATGGACCCTGCCCCTTCAGGGTGAGTCTTAATTAATCACTGGAGTCCTATAAAAGAGCCCACAAACAGAAGGAGCTCAGAGCAGTTGAGCAGGACATTTTGGGGAGAAGCAAAGAGTTGACACTTGAAGATGCTTGGAGACATTTGGAAATGCTAGCCTAGAGTTTGCTCCAGAGAAACTGAGAGGACCCCCAATGCTAAGATGCACAGGATCTGAAGAAGGTAAGGGAACCAAAACCAGACATTTTGGAGGAAGTCGTTTTGAAACCAGAACCCTAGAACAAAGAATAAGCAGATAGCAGTCACATGTTTTCTCAATGAACAGAGGTTTTCTGGATACCGTCAGCCTTTCTTCAGTAAAGGTATTGTATTGTTGATGCCTTAGTTTGAACACTTTTTTGGCTTTAGGACTAAAATTTTTTAACCAAATAAACCCCCTTTACATAAGCCAATCCATTTCTGGTATTTTGCATAATGGCATCATAAAGAAAATGCAACAGATTTTGGTAATGGAAGTGGGATGCTGTTGAGTTTTCAAATACCAAACATGTTGGAAAAGTTTTTAAAATGTTTAAGGGGAAGATTATGGAAAAATTGTGAGGTGCTTGTTAAAAAAGGCCTAGATTTCTTTGAAGAGACTGCTGGTGAAAATATGGACTCTAAAGATACTTCTGATGAGAATTTAAACAGAAATATTGAATGTGCCATTGCAAACTTGAAGAAAGGCAATCCTTGTTTTAAAGTGGCAGAGAATTTGGCAAACTTGAGTCCTGGTGTCAGATGAAAGGTGGAATTTGAAAGCAAAGCTGGGATACTTAGCTGAGAAGATCTCCAAACTACATATGGAAGATATACTCTGGTTTCTCCTTGAAGCTTATAGCAAAATCTAAGAAGAAAGAGATAAGCTAAGAAATGAATTCTAGGGTTCAAAGAAAACAGAAATTGATGGTCTGGAAAACTCTGGACTTCCACAACATGAAACCCCAAAGGCTACTGCCCCACATGAAGATTTAGTGAAACCTGGAACCAGCCATCTGTTTCAGTAGAAGACAGGATTGGAGGTAGACTTATCCATGAAGGATTTGTGTAAAGTCCTATTGTCTGACAGTTTTGATCCCTGCAAGCTGCATGTCGAGTGCATGTATATGTATATGTGTGTGTGTGTGTGTGTGTGTGTGTGTGTGTGTGTGTGTACACACACACACACATATATCTGTATAGATGGAACCACTGCTGTTCTAGGCTGGCGAGCATGAAAAAGGAACAAATTGAAGGAAAAAGTTCTCCAAAGTCAGCCTCATGGAAGTTGAGGTCTGGAGTCATGAAATCTCAGGCAAGAAGAGTAGAGCAAACCATCCATGTGGAAAGGGTGAGTTTGACCTAGAGGCAGAGGGCAGGCCTTCTGCCTAGATGCCAGGAAGAGTGCTGTTGCTCCATGCCTCAGAGAGCATAGAGTGCCTTCCCCAGGAATTGGGGAGATCCTGGCCACCACCACACTGTTCAGAGAGGGAAGAACATTTGATCCAGAGAGACAGAGTCCAGGTGGCACCCAAATGTTTGAAGAGGCTGGGACTGAGATGAAGGTGGTCTCTGCAATGTGTAGATGTGTTGGATCACCCACCCCAGTGTTTGGAGAGAAAAGAGCTCCTGCAAGGGCTCTTGGAAAGTGTTGGACTCTTGCTCTCTCAAACTCCAAGGAAAATTGTCATCTTAAAAATGGCTCTCAGACATTTAGATTTAATGGAGTTTGCCTAGCAGGTTTTCGGAACTGTTTTGTTCCTGTGAACTTTTTTTCCATTCAGTTTCTCCTTATGAAAATGAGAATATTTATCCTATGATTGTCCCTCCTTTGTATATTGGAAGCAGATAACTTGTTCTAGGCTTCACAGGTTCACAGCCTGAGGGGAATTTTGCTTTAGGACAAGACCACACCCATGACTAATTTTGATGGGATCTTACACTTACTTATTGTTACTGAAAGGATTTAAGCTTTTTCTGATATTGTTATGGGATGAATATATTTTGCATTTGGGAAGAATATGTCTTTTTGGGGCCTAGGAGGTGGAATGTGCCAGTTGGAAACATTATTTCCCCCCCAAAAAAACAAATTGTTTATTGCAATCTTGTGGGTGCAGACATATTAGTGTTGATTAGGTTGTTTTGATTTAGTGTTTCCATGGAGATGGGACTCAATCAACTGTGGGAAAATGTTTGATTAAATCATTTCCATGGAGACATGATCCCCACCCATTCAGGATGGGGGTCTTGATTTAATCAGTGGAGTTCTCTAAAACATCCCATAAACAGAAACTCAGAGCAGCTGAGTGGGACATTTTGGAGAGAAGCTAAGAGTTACATTAGGAGATTCTTGGAGACATTTGGAGATGCTAGCCTAGTGTTTGCTCCAGAGAAACAAAGAGAGGATCTCCAATGCTAAGATACACAGGAACTGAACAATCTAAGTGAGACAAGCCCAGAGATATTTTGGAGAAAGCCATTTTGAAATCAGAACCCCAGAACAAAGAATCAGCAGACACCAGCCATGTTCTTTCCCAGCTAACAGCAGTTTTCCAAATGCAATTGGTCATTCCTCCATAAAGGTATCCTATTGCTGATGCCTTAATTTGGACACTTTTATGGCCTTAGGACTGTAACTTTGTAACCAAATAAACCTCCTCTGTAAAAGCCAATTCATTTCTGTTATGTGGCATAATGACAGTATTAGTAAACCAGAAAAAAAAAAATCTTTGTCCCTTGTAACTGTCTTTAACTTAAAGTATATTTTAGGAGAGGCAGGGCAAAATGGTGGAGTGGTGAGGTGTGTTCTAGTTTGCTAATACTGCTGGAATGCAAAACACCAGAAATGGATTGGATTTTACAAAAGGGGGTTTATTTGGTTACACAGTTACAGTCTGAAAGTGATAAAGTGTCCAAGGTAATGCATCAACAATAAGGTACCTTCAATGGAGGCTGGCCAATGGCATCTGGAAAGCCTCTGTTAGCTGGGAAGGTACATGGCTGGCATCTGCTCCAGAGTTCTGGTTCCAAAATGGCTTTCTCCCAGGATGTTCCTCTCTAGGCTTCAGCTTCTCTCCAAAATGTCACTCTCAGTTGTTCTTGGGGCATTTGTCTTCTCTTAGCTTCTCCAGAGCAAAAGTCTGCTTTCAAAAGCCATCTCTGAGGCGGGGCAAGATGGCAGACTGGTGAGCTGTAAGTTTTAGTTACTCCTCCAGGAAAGTAGGTAAAAAGCCAGGAACTGCGTGGACTGGACACCACAGAGCAATCTGTCTTTGGGCATACTTCATACAACACTCATGAAAACGTGGAACTGCTGAGATCAGCGAAATCTGTAAGTTTTTGCGGCCAGGGGACCCGCGCCCCTCCCTGCCAGGCTCAGTCCCGGGGAAGGAGGGGCTGTCAGCTCCGGGAAGGAGAAGGGAGAATTGCAGTGGCTGATCTTATCGGAAACTCATTCTACTGATTCAAACTCCAACCATAGATAGACTGAGACCAGACACCAGAGACTCTGAGAGCAGCCAGCCCACCAGAGAGGAGACAGGCATAGAAGAAAAACAACTCGAAAAACTCCAAAATAAAAGCAGAGGATTTTTGGAGTTCTGGTGAACACAGAAAGGGGAAGGGCGGAGCTCAGGCCTTGAGGCGCATATGCAAATCCCGAAGCAAAGCTGATCTCTCTGCCCTGTGGACCTTTCCTTAATGGCCCTGGTTGCTTTGTCTATTAGCATTTCAATAACCCATTAGATCTCTGAGGAGGGCCGTTTTTTTTGTTTTTTTTTTTTAAATCCTTTTTTCTTTTTCTAAAACAATTACTCTAAGAAGCCCAATACAGAAAGCTTCAAAGAATTGCAATTTGGGCACGTCAAGTCAAGAGCAGAACTAAGAGAGCTCTGAGACAAAAGGCAATAATCCACTGGCTGAGAAAATTCACTAAACAACACAACTTCCCAAGAAAAGGGGGGTGTCTGCTCACAGCCACCATCCTGGTGGACAGGAAACACTCCTGCCCATCACAAGCCCCATAGCCCAGAGCTGCCCCAGACAACCCAGTGTGACGGAAGTGCTTCAAATAACAGGCACACACCACAAAACTGGGCGTGGACATTAGCCTTCCCTGCAACCTCAGCTGAATGTACCAGAGCTGGGAAGGTGGAGCAGTGTGAATTAACAAAGCCCCATTCAGCCATCATTTCAGCAGACTGGGAGCCTCCCTACACAGCCCAGCAGCCCAGAACTGCCCTGGGGGGACGGCACTCACCTGTGACATAGCACAGTCATCCCTCAACAGAGGACCCGGGGTGCACAGCCTGGAAGAGAGGCCCACTTGCAAGTCTCAGGAGCCATACGCCAATACCAAAGACTTGTGGGTCAGTGGCAGAGACAAACTGTGGCAGGACTGAACTGAAGGATTAGACTATTGCAGCAGCTTTAAAACTCTAGGATCATCAGGGAGATTTGATTGTTAGGGCCACCCCCCCTCCCCGACTGCCCAGAAACACGCCCCACATACAGGGCAGGCAACACCAACTACACACGCAAGCTTGGTACACCAATTGGGCCCCACAAGACTCACTCCCCCACTCACCAAAAAGGCTAAGCAGGGGAGAACTGGCTTGTGGAGAACAGGTGGCTCGTGGACGCCACCTGCTGGTTAGTTAGAGAAAGTGTACTCCACGAAGCTGTAGATCTGATTAATTAGAGATAAGGACTTCAATAGGTCTACAAACCCTAAAAGAACCCTATCAAGTTCAGCAAATGCCACGAGGCCAAAAACAACAGAAAATTATAAAGCATATGAAAAAACCAGACGATATGGATAACCCAAGCCCAAGCACCCAAATCAAAAGACCAGAAGACATACAGCACCTAGAGCAGCTACTCAAAGAACTAAAGATGAACAATGAGACCATAGTACGGGATATGAAGGAAATCAAGAAGACCCTAGAAGAGCATAAAGAAGACATTGCAAGACTAAATAAAAAAATAGATGATCTTATGGAAATTAAAGAAAATGTTGACCAAATTAAAAAGATTCTGGACACTCATAGTACAAGACTAGAGGAAGTTGAACAACGTATCAGTGACCTGGAAGATGACAGAATGGAAAATGAAAGCATAAAAGAAAGAATGGGGAAAAAAATTGAAAAACTCGAAATGGACCTCAGGGATATGATAGATAATATGAAACGTCCGAATATAAGACTCATTGGTGTCCCAGAAGGGGAAGAAAAGGGTAAAGGTCTAGGAAGAGTATTCAAAGAAATTGTTGGGGAAAACTTCCCAAATCTTCTAAACAACATAAATACACAAATCATAAATGCTCAGCGAACTCCAAATAGAATAAATCCAAAAAAACACACTCCGAGACATATACTGATCACACTGTCAAACATAGAAGAGAAGGAGCAAGTTCTGAAAGCAGCAAGAGAAAAGCAATTCACCACATACAAAGGAAACAGCATAAGACTAAGTAGTGACTACTCAGCAGCCACCATGGAGGCAAGAAGGCAGTGGCACGATATATTTAAAATTCTGAGTAAGAGGAATTTCCAGCCAAGAATACTTTATCCAGCAAAGCTCTCCTTCAAATTTGAGGGAGAGCTTCAATTTTTCACAGACAAGGAAATGCTGAGAGAATTTGCTAACAAGAGACCTGCCCTACTGGAGATACTAAAGGGAGCCCTACAGACAGAGAAACAAAGACAGGACAGAGAGACTTGGAGAAAGGTTCAGTACTAAAGAGATTCGGTTTGGGTACAATAAAGGATATTAATAGAGAGAGGGAAAAATATGGCAAACATAAACCAAAGGATAAGATGGCCGATTCAAGAAATGCCTTCACGGATTTAACGTTGAATGTAAATGGATTAAACTCCCCAATTAAAAGATATAGATTCGCAGAATGGATCAAAAAAAATGAACCATCAATATGTTGCATACAAGAGACTCATCTTAGACACAGGGACACAAAGAAACTGAAAGTGAAAGGATGGAAAAAAATATTTCATGCAAGCCACAGCCAAAAGAAAGCAGTTGTAGCAATATTAATCTCAGATAAAATAGACTTCAAATGCAGGGATGTTTTGAGAGACAAAGAAGGCCACTACATACTAATAAAAGGGGCAATTCAGCAAGAAGAAATAACAATCGTAAATGTCTATGCACCCAATCAAGGTGCCACAAAATACATGAGAGAAACACTGGCAAAACTAAAGGAAGCAATTGATGTTTCCACAATAATTGTGGGAGACTTCAACACATCACTCTCTCCTATAGATAGATCAACCAGACAGAAGACCAATAAGGAAATTGAAAACCTAAACAATCTGATAAATGAATTAGATTTAACAGACATATACAGGACATTACATCCCAAATCACCAGGATACACATACTTTTCTAGTGCTCACGGAACTTTCTCCAGAATAGATCATATGCTGGGACATAAAACAAGGCTCAATAAATTTAAAAAGATTGAAATTATTCAAAGCACATTCTCTGACCACAATGGAATACAATTAGAAGTCAATAACCATCAGAGACTTAGAAAATTCACAAATACCTGGAAGTTAAACAACACACTCCTAAACAATCAGTGGGTTACAGAAGAAATAGCAAGAGAAATTGCTAAATATATAGAGACGAATGAAAATGAGAACACAACATACCAAAACCTATGGGATGCAGCAAAAGCAGTGCTAAGGGGGAAATTTATAGCACTGAACGCATATATTAAAAAGGAAGAAAGAGCCAAAATCAAAGAACTAATGGATCAACTGAAGAAGCTAGAAAATGAACAGCAAACCAATCCTAAACCAAGTACAAGAAAAGAAATAACAAGGATTAAAGCAGAAATAAATGACATAGAGAACAAAAAAACAATAGAGAGGATAAATATCACCAAAAGTTGGTTCTTTGAGAAGATCAACAAGATTGACAAGCCCCTAGCTAGACTGACAAAATCAAAAAGAGAGAAGACCCATATAAACAAAATAATGAATGAAAAAGGTGACATAACTGCAGATCCTGAAGAAATTAAAAAAATTATAAGAGGATATTATGAACAACTGTATGGCAACAAACTGGATAATGTAGAAGAAATGGACAATTTCCTGGAAACATATGAACAACCTAGACTGACCAGAGAAGAAATAGAAGACCTCAACCAACCCATCACAAGCAAAGAGATCCAATCAGTCATCAAAAATCTTCCCACAAATAAATGCCCAGGGCCAGATGGCTTCACAGGGGAATTCTACCAAACTTTCCAGAGAGAACTGACACCAATCTTACTCAAACTCTTTCAAAACATTGAAAAAAATGGAACACTACCTAACTCATTTTATGAAGCTAACATCAACCTAATACCAAAACCAGGCAAAGATGCTACAAAAAAGGAAAACTACCGGCCAATCTCCCTAATGAATATAGATGCAAAAATCCTCAACAAAATACTTGCAAATCGAATCCAAAGACACATTAAAAAAATCATACACCATGACCAAGTGGGGTTCATTCCAGGCATGCAAGGATGGTTCAACATAAGAAAAACAATCAATGTATTACAACACATTAAAAACTCGAAAGGGAAAAATCAATTGATCATCTCAATAGATGCTGAAAAAGCATTTGACAAAATCCAACATCCCTTTTTGATAAAAACACTTCAAAAGGTAGGAATTGAAGGAAACTTCCTCAACATGATAAAGAGCATATATGAAAAACCCACAGCCAGCATAGTACTCAATGGTGAGAGACTGAAAGCCTTCCCTCTAAGATCAGGAACAAGACAAGGATGCCCGCTGTCACCACTGTTATTCAACATTGTGCTGGAAGTGCTAGCCAGGGCAATCCGGCAAGACAAAGAAATAAAAGGCATCCAAATTGGAAAAGAAGAAGTAAAACTGTCATTGTTTTCAGATGATATGATCTTATATCTAGAAAACCCTGAGAAATCAATGATACACCTACTAGAGCTAATAAACAAATTTAGCAAAGTAGCGGGATACATGATTAATGCACATAAGTCAGTAATGTTTCTATATGCTAGAAATGAACAAACTGAAGAGACACTCAAGAAAAAAATACCATTTTCAATAGCAACTAAAAAATTCAAGTACCTAGGAATAAACTTAACCAAAGATGTAAAAGACCTATACAAAGAAAACTACATAACTCTACTAAAAGAAATAGAAGGGGACCTTAAAAGATGGAAAAATATTCCATGTTCATGGATAGGAAGGCTAAATGTCATTAAGATGTCAATTCTACCCAAACTCATCTACAGATTCAATGCAATCCCAATCAAAATTCCAACAACATACTTTGCAGACTTGGAAAAGCTAGTTATCAAATTTATTTGGAAAGGGAAGATGCCTCGAATTGCTAAAGACACTCTAAAAAAGAAAAACGAAGTGGGAGGACTTACACTCCCTGACTTTGAAGCTTATTATAAAGACACAGTTGCCAAAACAGCATGGTACTGGCACAAAGATAGACATATAGATCAATGGAATCGAATTGAGAATTCAGAGATAGACCCTCAGATCTATGGCCGACTGATCTTTGATAAGGCCCCCAAAGTCACCGAACTGAGCCATAATGGTCTTTTCAACAAATGGGGCTGGGAGAGTTGGATATCCATATCCAAAAGAATGAAAGAGGACCCCTACCTCACACCCTACACAAAAATTAACTCAAAATGGACCAAAGATCTCAATATAAAAGAAAGTACCATAAAACTCCTAGAAGATAATGTAGGAAAACATCTTCAAGACCTTGTATTAGGAGGCCACTTCCTAGACTTTACACCCAAAGCACAAGCAACAAAAGAGAAAATAGATAAATGGGAACTCCTCAAGCTTAGAAGTTTCTGCACCTCAAAGGAATTTCTCAAAAAGGTAAAGAGGCAGCCAACTCAATGGGAAAAAATTTTTGGAAACCATGTATCTGACAAAAGACTGATATCTTGCATATATAAAGAAATCCTACAACTCAATGACAATAGTACAGTCGGCCCAATTATAAAATGGGCAAAAGATATGAAAAGACAGTTCTCTGAAGAGGAAATACAAATGGCCAAGAAACACATGAAAAAATGTTCAGCTTCACTAGCTATTAGAGAGATGCAAATTAAGACCACAATGAGATACCATCTAACACCGGTTAGAATGGCTGCCATTAAACAAACAGGAAACTACAAATGCTGGAGGGGATGTGGAGAAATTGGAACTCTTATTCATTGTTGGTGGGACTGTATAATGGTTCAGCCACTCTGGAAGTCAGTCTGGCGGTTCCTTAGAAAACTAGATATAGAGCTACCATTCGATCCAGCGATTGCACTTCTCGGTATATACCCGGAAGATCGGAAAGCAGTGACACGAACAGATATCTGCACGCCAATGTTCATAGCAGCATTATTCACAATTGCCAAGAGATGGAAAAAACCCAAATGTCCTTCAACAGATGAGTGGATAAATAAAATGTGGTATATACACACGATGGAATACTATGCGGCAGTAAGAAGGAACGATCTGGTGAAACATATGACAACATGGATGAACCTTGAAGACATAATGCTGAGCGAAATAAGCCAGGCACAAAAAGAGAAATATTATATGCTACCACTAATGTGAACTTTGAAAAATGTAAAACAAATGGTTTATAATGTAGAATGTAGGGGATCTAGCAGTAGAGAGCAATTAAGGAAGGGGGAACAATAATCCAAGAAGAACAGATAAGCTATTTAACGTTCTGGGGATGCCCAGAAATGACTATGGTCTGTTAATTTCTGATGGATGTATTAGGAACAAGTTCACTGAAATGTTGCTATATTATGTAACTTTCTTGGGGTAAAGTAGGAACATGTTGGAAGTTAAGCAGTTATCTTAGGTTAGTTGTCTTTTTCTTACTCCCTTGTTATGGTCTCTTTGAAATGTTCTTTTATTGTATGTTTGTTTTCTTTTTAACTTTTTTTTTCATACAGTTGATTTAAAAAAGAAGGGAAAGTTAAAAAAAAAAAAGAAAGAAAGAAAAAAGACAGGCAAGGGAAAAAAAAAAAAAAAGATGTAGTGCCCCCTTGAGGAGCCTGTGGAGAATGCAGGGGTATTTGCCTACCCCACCTCCATGGTTGCTAACATGACCACAGACATAGGGGACTGGTGGTTTGATGGGTTGAGCCCTCTACCATAAGTTTTACCCTTGGGAAGATGGTTGCTGCAAAGGAGAGGCTAGGCCTCCCTGTATTTGTGCCTAAGAGTCTCCTCCTGAATGCCTCTTTGTTGCTCAGATGTGGCCCTCTCTCTCTGGCTAAGCCAACTTGAAAGGTGAAATCACTGCCCTCCCCCCTACGTGGGATCAGACACCCAGGGAATTGAATCTCCCTGGCAACGTGGAATATGACTCCCGGGGAGGAATGTAGACCCGGCATTGTGGGATGGAGAACATCTTCTTGACCAAAAGTGGGATGTGAAAGGAAATGAAATAAGCTTCAGTGGCAGAGAGATTCCAAAACGAGCCGAGAGATCACTCTGTGGGCACTCTTACGCACACTTTAGACAACCTTTTTTAGGTTCTAAAGAATTGGGGTAGCTGGTGGTGGATACCTGAAACTATTAAACTACAACCCAGAACCCATGAATCTCGAAGACAGTTGTATAAAAATGTAGCTTATGAGGGGTGACAATGAGATTGGGAAAGCCATAAGGACCAAACTCCACTTTGTCTAGTTTATGGATGGATGTGTAGAAAAGTAGGGGAAGGAAACAAACAGACAAAGGTACCCAGTGTTCTTTTTTACTTCAATTGCTCTTTTTCACTCTAATTATTATTCTTGTTATTTTTGTGTGTGTGCTAATGAAGGTGTCAAGGATTGATTTAGGTGATGAATGTACAACTATGTAATGGTACTGTAAACAATCGAAAGTACAATTTGTTTTGTATGACTGCGTGGTATGTGAATATATCTCAATAAAATGATGATTTAAAAAAAAAAAATAGCCATCTCCAAAATGTCTCTGTAAACTGCAGTTCCTCTCTCAGCTCCTGTGCATTCTTCAAGATGAAAGTTTGCTCAAGGAGCAAGCTTGTTCCTTCTGTCTGAGCTTATATACTGTTCCAGTAAACCAATCAAGACTCCTGCTGAATGGGCAGGACAACACCTCCATGAAAACTATCCAATAAGTCATCAACCACAGTTGGGTGGGTTGCATCTCCATGGAAGCACTTAAAGAATTACAACCTAATTAAAACTGATATGTCTGCCCACACAAGATTACATCAAAGATAACAGCATTTTGGGGGACCTAATACATTCAAACTGGCACAGCATGGAATTTAGTTACTCCTTTAGAGAAGCTTGTAAATATCCAGGATCTGTAAGGAACAGAAGTTTCAGGGACTTCTGTGATTGGACAAACATTTTACACCTGTCTGGATTGGGTGGAATGGCTGAGATCACAGTGAAGGATTGTAAGATTCCCTGGCCAGGGGGCTATTGCCCCTTCACCCCAGGCACACCAGACTGTCTTGGAGCTGGAGTCCCAGAAGAAAAAGGAAACAATCTGTGCTGGGAGCAAGGAGTGGGGCTCAACCCAGCTCCAATTGCAGAATTAGTTAACAAATTCAGAATGCTGAATTAAAGCTCCAAGCAGATAAAACAGGAGGAAGCATGAAAAAAACTAGGAGGAATTGACCTGGCAGAGATGAGACAGAGCTGACACAACCTAAAAGAGGCTTTCGGAGTAGGAATCTTTCAGAATACTGGTAAGGGCTGGGCTCCAAGAAAAAGGGCACAGAGAAATGGGTACCAACTGCAGCTCTAGCTTCCTAACCAAGGGAGCTGAGTTGCAGTACTGGTAAGGGATTTTTTTTTCTTCTTTTTCTTTCTTGCTCTCTGAGTCTTTATCTTTGTACTTTTCAATAGCCCATGAGAGCTTCATCACTGCCCTGGGACAGCGTGGTGTGCCAGTTTGAATATATTATGTCCCTCCAAATGCCATTATCTTTGATGCAGTCTTGGGCAGACATATTAGTGGGGATTAAGTTGGAACATTTGGATTAGGTTGTTTGCATGGAAATGCACCCCACCCAACTGTAGGTGATAACTCTGATGAGATATTTCCATGTAGGTGTGGCCCCACCCATTCAGGTTGGGCCTTGATCAGTGGAGCCATATAAATGAGCTGACAAATAGAAGGAACTCAGTGCAGCTGAGAGTGACATTTTGAAGAGGAGCTACAGCCAAGAGAAACACTTTGAAGAATGTCCAGGAGCTGAGAGAGGAGCTGCAGATGAGAGACAGTTTGAAGACAGCCATTGAAAGCAGACTCCTGTTCCAGAGAAGCTAAGAGAGGACAAATGTCCCAAGAGCAACTGAGAGACAGTTTTGAAGAACTACAGCCTAGAGAGGAACATCCAGGGAGAAAGTCATTTTGAAGCCAGAACTTTTGAGCAGACACCAGCCATGTGCCTTCCCAGCTAACACAGGTTTTCTGGACTCCATTGGCCATACTTCAGTGAAGGTACCCAATTGCTGATGTGCTACCTTGGACACTTTATGGCCTTAAGACTGTAACTGTATAACCAAATAAACCCCCTTTATAAAAGCTAATCCATTTCTGGTGTTTTGCATTCTGGCAGTATTAGCAACCTTGAACAGATTTTGTTACCAGAAGTGGGGTGCTTTTTCTCCTGAGTGTGCAAATACCAAACATGTTGGAATGGCTTTTTAAATGGATAAGGGGGAGATTCTGGAAGAATTGAGAAGAGCTTGATAGAAGAAGCCAAAACTGTTTTGTGGAGACTGTTTGTGGAACTATGGACTCTAAAGATACTTCTGAGGAGGCCTTGAACAGAAATGATGAATGTGTTTTTGTGAACTGGAAGAAAGGCAATCCTTGTTTGAAAGTGGCAGAGAATTTGGCAAAATTGGGTCCTGGTGTCAGACAGAAGGAAGAATTTGAAAGCAATAACCTGGAATAGTTACCTGAGGAGATCTCCAGACTACATGTGGAAGATAGAACCCTGCTTCCCCTTGTAGGTTATAGTAAAATGCAAGAGGACAGAGATAAGCTAAGAAAGGAACTCTTGGTTTCAAATAAACCAGAAATTGATGACCTGAAAAACTCTTGGCTTCCAGAGGGTGAAACCCCAGAAGCTACAGCCCAACATGAGGATGTAACCAAACATGGAACTGAGCTTCCATTTCAGTACAAGCCAAGAATGGTGAAAGAGTTAAGCAGAAAGGATTTGTGGAAAGTCCTTTGTCTGATGGCTTTGACCCTGTGTGCTGCATGCAAAGCCAACAGAATATTTATGAGATCTTTATACACAGAGATGCTGCCAGTCCAGACTGGAGAAGAGACAAGGAACAAATTGAAAGAAAAAATTTCTTCAAAGACAGAGCCATGGAGGTTGAGGTCTGGAGTCAAGAGGTCTCAGGCTGGGAGAGCAGAGCAGCCCACATGCATGGAAAGGGTGAGTTTGCCCTGGAGGCTGAGGGTGGGCCTTCTGCCTCAATGCTCAGGAAATGTTCTTCCACCCCAAGACCCAAAGAGGGTGGAGAACATTCCCAGGGAATTGGGGAGAGTCTGGCTGCCACCACACTGTTCTGAAGGGGTTGAGCATGTGCTCCAGAGATGTAAGGGAATCTGGGTGCTGCCCTAATGTTTGAGAACGGTGGTGCTGAGAAGGTGGTCTCCCCAATGTGTGGATATGTTGGTGCACTCACCCAAGCATTTGGAGAGGAAAGGGCTGCCACAAAGTCCCTTGGGAAGGGTTAGACTCCCACTCTCTCAAGTCCCAAGGATGCAACCTTGTTCTGTAAATGACTCTCAGACATTGAAATCTAATGGAGATTGTCCTGCAGGTTTTAGGAACTGTTTTGGTCCTGTTAACCCAGTTTTCCTTACTGTTTCTCCTTACAGCAATGGGAATTTTTATCCTATGAATGTCTGTCCTTTGTATATTGGAAGTATATAACTTGTTCAAAGTTTCACAGATCCACAGCTAGGGGAGACATATGTTTTATGACCAACCACACCTGTAATTGATTCTGATGTGATCCTGTATTTATCTACTGTTACTGAAATGTTTTATGTTTTTGTGATATTGTGATGGAGTGAATGTATTTTGTGTATGGAAAGATAATGTCATTTTGGGGTCCAGGGGTGGAATGTGCTGGTTTGAATGTATTCTGTCCCCCCAAACACCATTATCTTTGATGCAGTCTTGTGGGGCAGACATATTAGTGCAGATTAAGTTGGAACATTTGGATTAGGTTGTTTGCATGGAAATGCACCCCACCCAACTATAGGTGATAACTCTGATGAGATATTTCCATGGAGGTGTGGTCCCACCCATTCAGGGTGGGCCTTGATCAGTGGAGCCATATAAATGAGCTAAGCAGAAGGAACTCAGTGCAGCTGAGAGTGACATTTTGAAGAGGAGCTACAGCCAAGAGGGACACTTTGAAGAATGCCCAGGAGCTGGGAGAATAGCTGCAGATGAGAGAAAGTTTGAGGACAGCCATGAAAACAGACTCTTGCTCTGGAGAAGCTAAGAGAGAACAAATATCCCAAGAGCAACTGAGAGACATTTTTGAGGAACTACAGCTTAGAGATGAGCATCCTGGGAGAAAGCTATTTTGAAGCCAGAACTTTGGAGCTGACACCAGCCATGTGCCTTCCCAGCTAACAAAGGTTTTCTGGACTCCATTGGCCATCCTCCAGTGAAGGTACCCAATAGCTGATGTGTTACCTTGGACACTTTATGGCCTTAAGACTGTAACTGTGTAACCAAATAAACCCCCTATATAAAAGCTGCTCTATTTCTGGTGTTTTGCATCCTGGCAGCATTAGCAAACTAGAACAGGCAGGATTAAAGTTGTCTGAAAATAATTATTCAGGTGAAACTGACAGTAATGTAAATGTTGTATCTTTAAATAATCTCTACTTGGATTGATAAAACTTGTGGGATGGGGACAGGTTTTGAAAAGGGATTTCTTGCTTTATTTTGAAGTACCTATTCTGAGTAACTCATTAGAGAAGTCTCAGATATTTGCAATTGGCCACTGGATCCAGGCAAAGGTGTAGCTCTGATAGGACCAAGAGGCAAAGTAATGAGTCTAGAGGGGGAGACATTTCCCTAAAGGGCATAAGTTTCCTAAGAAAAGAGGGTCCATGTCCAACCTCATGTTGTGGCTCTCCTTCAGAGAACTCAGAAATCAGGAGTTGTAAAACAGAAATCAGTGTGATTCAGGCACGATCCTGGCAGGGGTAATGTCTGTAAAGAAGTAAAGGCACTGGTGGCACCTTTTTATACAGGTGGGGAGCTGCAGACTGAAAGCACCACCTGACAGACAAGATAGGAAAAGCAAAAAGTCTAGGGACTTCAGAGTAGGGTCTAACATTATGCAGTGTCTCATTGTCAGGGAAATTACATGCCCTCCTCCTGAGAACTTGGCTTGTCTGGACTGGGAAAATCTGATTGGGATTGAACAAATATGGGGAGAACCTCTCATAAAAGAGTCCCATGGAGACAGGGAAAGAACCAGAAAAGCAAGAGCTGAAAAATTCTTATAAACTAAAAAGTTATAAACAACTAAACAGAATCTATGTTTAGATGTCTAGAATAAGTGGAACTGAATGCCAAATAATAGATAGAGAACAAAATCAATTGAAAAGAAAACCTATGTAAAGAGTGGAAACAAGCTCCGGAATATCCTAAACACAAAAATCAGATGCCTAGATAACTAAAAATAATGAAAAATATTAGGAAACACAAAAATATGGACCAGCCAAAGGAAACACTAACAATTCAACTGAGATACAGGAATAAAATAACCAATTAAAGATGCTCAAACAAATCTCCTAAATCAATTAAAAAATCAAATCACTGAACTGAGAGAAGATATGACACAAGAGATGAAGGCTATAAAGAGGACATTGGGAAAACATAAAGAGGAAGTCAAAAGTTTGAAAAACAAATGGAAGATTTTAAGAGAATGGAGGGCAAAATACAAGAGATGAAAAACACAATGAAACCTTACAACACCAGATTTGAAGAAGCAGAAGAAATGATTAGTGAACTAGAGGACAGACCATCTGAAATTCTACACAAAAGGAATGGATAGGGTAATGGAAAAATATAAGCAGCATTTCAGCAAAATGAATGACAAAATGAAGCACATGAATATATGTGTCATGGGTGTTCCAGAAGGAGAAAAGAAGGGAAAAGGGACAGAAAGAATGAGAAGAAATATTCTCTGAAAATTTCCCAACTCTTATGAAAGACATAATGTTACAGATTAAGAAGTGCAGTGAACACCAAACAGTAAAGTTTCCAATAGGCCTATTCAAAGACATGTATTGATTAAATTGTCCAAAGTCAAAACATAGAGAGAATTCAGAAAGCAGCAAGAGAAAACAATCCATCACATACAAGGGAAGATCGATAAGACCATGTACAGATTTCTCTGAAGAAACCATGGAGGTGAGAAGGCAATGGTATGATATGTTTTAGATATTAAAAGAGAAAAACTGCCAACCAAGAATTCTATATCTAGCAAAAATGTCCTAGAAAATCAAGGGTGAGATTAAGATATTTTCAGACAAACAGTAAGAGAGTTAGTGAATGACACATCTGTGCTACAAGAAATGCTAAAGGGGTGTTAGAGGATAATAGGAAAAGACAGGAGATAGAGGTTTGGAGAACAGTGTAGAAATGAATATTATCAGGAAGAGTAAAAGGAGAAAGAGAAAAATATTATATGACATACAAAATCTAAACAACAAAAAGGTAGAAGAAAATACTGTCCTTACAATAATAACACTAAATGTAAATGGGCTAAACTTCCCAATAAAAGACCTAGACTGGCAGAATGGATTTAAAAACAAGCCCCATATATATGCTGTCAACCAGAAACTCCCTTTAGACACAAGGACAAAAATAGACTGAAATGAAAGGTTGGAAAATATTTCATGCAAACAACAAACAGAAAAATGTGGGAGTAGCTATAATAATATCAGAGAAGTGAGTATTCAAATGTAAAACAAAAGAATAAGAGAAGGACACTATATATTAATAAAAGGGACAATTAGCTAAGAAAACATAAAAATCATAAATATTTATGCACTGAGCCAGAGTGCCCCCCAAATACATGAGGCAAACACTGACAACACTGAAGGGGGAAGTATATGTCTCTAAAATAATACTTGGAAAATTCAATAAACTGCTCTTATCACTGGATAGAACATCTAGACAGAGGATCAGTAAGGAAACAAAGGATGTTGAATTCTATGATAATTGACTTATACTTGGCAGATATTTATAGAACACAACATCCTACAACAAGAGAATAAACATTTTTCTCAATTGCTCATGGATCATTCTCTAGGACAGACCATGTGTTGAGTCACAGATTAAGTCTTAACAAATTTAAAAATATTGATATTATACCAAAAACAATTTCTTAGATCATAATGGAATGAATTTGGAAATTAATAACAAGGAGACTGTTGGAAAATTCACAAATATGTGGAGGTTAAACACACACTCTAGACAACCAGTAGGTAAAGGAAGAAATTACAGGATAAATTAGAAAACACCTTGAAGCAAATGAAAATGAAAACCCAGCATGTCAAAACTTATGGGATGCAACAAAAGAGATGCTGAGAGGGAAATTTATTGCCCGAAATGTCTATATTAGAAGAGAAGAAAGAGCAGAATTTGAGGAATGAACTGTTCACCTAGAAGAAGTAGAGAAAGAACAGCAAACTAAACCCAAAACAAACAGAAGTTAATAAATAACAAAAATTAGAGCAGAAATCAATTTAACTGACAACAGGAAAAACAATAGAGAGAATCAAGAAAACTATAAGTTGACTCTTTGAAAAAATCAATGAAATTGATGAAATAGCTAGGCTAATGAAAAAAAAGGGGGGTAGTAGATGCAAATAAACACAGTCAGAAATAGGAAAGGTGATGTAACTACTGACTCTGCATAAATAAAGGAGGTAATGAGAGGATACTGTGATCATTTGCTAATAAGCCAGACAACTTATACCAAATGACAGCTTCTTGTAAACGCATGAACTAACATTGAGTCAGGAAGAAATAGATGTCATCAACTAACCAGTCACAAGTAAAGAGATTGAAAGTCATCAAAAATACCCCCCCTAAAAAGCCAGCATGCAGTTTGCTTCACATGTGAATTCTGTCAAGCATTCAGGAATGAATTAATACAAATCCTGCTCAAATTCTTCAAAAAATTGAAGAGAAGGGAAAGCTACCTAACTCCTTCTATGAAGCCAACATTACCATAATACCAAAGTCAGAAAAAGATACTACAAATAAAAGAAAATTATAGACCAATATCTTTAATGAATACAGATGTAAAAATCCTCAACAAAAGACTCAAAAATCAAATCCAGCAACACATTAAAAGTATTATGCACCCTGACCAAAGTGGATTTATTCCAGATATGTAATGCTGATTCAACACAAGAAAATCAATTACTGCAATACATCACATCAATAAATCAAAGTGGAAGAACTTCATGATTATCTCAATTGATGCAGAAAAGGAATCTGGCAAAATTCAACATCCTTTCTTATGAAAACACTTCAAAGTATAAGAATACAAGGTATTTATCAATATGATAAAAGCAATATATGAAAAACCCACAGCTAACATCATACTCAATCAGAAAAGATAGAACACTTTCCCTGTAAGATGAGGAACAGACAAGGATGCTCACTGTCACTATTGTTATTCAGCATTGTGCTGGAAGTTCTAGCTAGAAAAATTAGACAAGAAAAAGAAATAAAACATCCAAAGTGGAAAGGAAGAAGTAAAACTTTCGTTGTTTGCAGATGACATGATCTTATAGGTAGAAAAGTCATTAAAAAATCTACAGAAAATCTGCTACAGCTAACCAATGAATACAGCAAAATGGCAGGCTGCAAGATCAACATGAAAAAATTAGTAGTGTTCCTAAACTCAAGCATCGACCAACAGGAGGAAATCAGGAAAAAAAAATCCATTACCAATAGCAACCAACAGAATCAAGTATTTAGGAATAAACTTAACCAAGGGCACAAAAGACCTATACACAGAAAACTACAATAAACTGCTAAAAGAAATCAAACTGGATCTAAAAAAATGGAAGACATATCTTGTTCATGGATTGGAAGGTGAAATATAATTAAGATGTAAATTTTACCTAAGCTGCTTTATAGATTCAATGCAATACCAATTAAAATCCCAACAACTTACTTTGCAGAAGTAGAAATACCAGTAACTGAATTTATTTGGAAGGGTAGGGTTCCCCAAATAGCCAAAAATATCTTGAGATAGAGGAATGAAGTGGGAGGTATCACACTACCTGACTTTAAAGAATACTTCCAAGCTGCACTGTTCAAAACAACATGGTACTGGCATAAAGAAAGATATAGTGACTCATGGTATCAAATTGAGGGTTCAGAAATAGACCCACCCATCTATGGAAAATTGATCTTTGATAAGACAGTCAAATAAAATCAACTGGGATAGAGCAGCCTCTTCAATAAATCATGTTTTGAGAACTTGATATCAATATCCAAAAGAATGAGCCCACCCTTCTACAAAATTTAACTAGAAATGGTTAAACTCCTAAACATTAGCACTAAGAACATAAGGCTTTTAGAAGAAAGTGTGAAATATCTGAAAGATCTGGTGCTAAGAGGTGGTTTCTGAGACCTTAAACCCAGAGCACAAGCAATGAAAGAAGAAATAAATAAATAGTATCTACTCAAAATTAAACACTTCTGAGGATCAAAGGACTTTGTTAGAAAAGTAAAAAGGCAACCAACACAATGGGAGACAGTATTTGAAACCATATATCAGATAAGAGTTTAATATCCAGAATATATGAAGAGATCCTATCTCTTGGATAAACAAGAGAAAGACAAAACACAATTAAAAACTTGGTAAAATTCATTGACAGATACTTTTCTGAAGAGAAAATACAAATGGCTCAAAAACATATGAAAGGATGCTCAAATTCACTGACAATTAGGTAAATGCAAGTTGAAATCACAATGAGATATCACCTCACACTAGAATGGCCATTATGCAAAAAAGAGAAAAATTGCAAGTGCTGTTGAGGATGTTGAAAAAGAGGTAAATTTTCTCATTGTTAGTGGGAATGCAGAATGGTGCAGCCACTCTGGAAGGCAAGTGTGGCAGTTCCTCGGGAAGGTAAATATAGAATTTCCATAACATCCAGCAATTCCATTGCTAGGTATGTACTCAGAGGAACTGAAAGCTAAGACACTAAGAGACATTTGTGAATAATGCCACTTATTCACATTGCCAAGGGATGGAAATAGCTAAAGTATCCATCCATCAATGGATGAGTGGATAAACAAACTGTGGAATATACATATGATGGAATATTACACAGCTGTAAGACAGAACAGTCATGGAACATATAACAATGCAGATGAACCTTGAGGATGTTATGTTTAGTTAAGTTAGCCAGAAAGAAAAGGACAAAAAGTTTATGGTCTCACTAATATGAACTAATATTAATAAGCAAACTTTAAGAGTTAAAGCTGAGAACACAGGTTATCCAGAGATAGAGGGTGGAGATCAGTCATTTGATGCTGAAGTCTCATTTAATGTTCAACAGGATTGATTGTCTAGATCCAGAAATGGATTGCACACTACTGTGTGATGGTAGCACAATATTGTCAGTTTACTGAACAAGGATGACTATGAGTAAATTTCAAAGAGAAAGGCTAGGGGCGTGTATGACACCAGAAGAAAATATAGATGATAAAGACTGGGACTGTGTAACTTAGTGAAACTTAGAGTGGTCAGTTATGGTGACTAAGTGTCCATATATAAAAATGTTTTTACATGTGGGAGAACAAATGAATGTCCACCTTGCAATGTGTTGAAAACAGGATAGTTTTTTGGGGAAAAATATAATCAATGCAACTGGAGTCTATGGTTAACAGTAGCATTGTAATATGATCCCATTAAATGTAACGAAGGCAATATACCAAAGCTAAATGTCTATGAGAGGGATATATAAGGGAGGGGCATGTAATTCTTGATAGTGGTGTCATTGTCTGACCTTATTGTTGTATTTTATTTTATTTTACCTTTATTTTTCTTTTATCTTTTTTGTTTCAATTTTTTAAAACATGTTTGAGTAATGACTATGTTCAATTGCTGATTGTAGTGATGAATGCACACCTATATGATGAAAAAGTGAACAATTGATTTACACTGTGGATGACTGTATGGCATGTGAATATATCTCTATAAAATTGCAGGGAAGGAGTGGTGAGGTGTATGTTTTAGTTACTCCTCCAGGGAAGTAGGTAGAAAGCCAGGAACTACAAGGAATGGACAATGCAGAGCAATTTGACATTGGGCATACTTCATACAACACTCATGAACACGTGGAACTGTTGAGATCAGTGAAATCTGTAAGTTTTTGTGGCCAGGAGACCCACACCCGTCTCTGCCAGGCTCAGTCCATTAGGAGGAGGGGCCATCAGTGCTGGGAATAAGAAGGGAGAACTGCAGTGGCAGCTCTTATTGGACACTCATTCTACTGATCCAAACTCCAATCATAGATAGACTGAGACCAGACACCACAGAATCTGGGAGAAGCCAGCCCAACAGAGAGGAGATAGGGATAGCAAAAACAGCAAGAAAAACTCTAAAATAAAAGCAGAGGATTTTTGGAGTTCTGGTGAACATAGAAAGGGGAAGGGCAGAGCTCAGACAGTAAGGCTCATATGCAAATCCAGAAGAAAAACCATCTCTCTGCCCCCTGGACCTTTCTGTAATGGACCTAATTGCTTTGTCTCTTAGCATTTCAATAACCCATTACATCTGCAAGGAGGGCCCTTTTATTTTTTTACCTTTTTTTCTTTTTCTAAAACAATTACTCTAAGAAGCCCAATACAGAAAGCCTCAAAGACTTGTAATTTGGGCAGGTCAAGACAAGAGCAGAACTAGGAGAGCTCTGAGACCAAAGGCAATAATCCAGTGGCTGAGAAAATTCACTAAACATCACAACTTCCCAAGAAAAGGGGGGTGTCCTCTCACAGCCATCATCCTGGTGGACAGGGAACACTCCTGCCTGTCACAGGCCCCATAGCCCAGAGCTGCCCCAGAAAACCCAGTGTGATGGAAGTGCTTCAAATAACAGGCACACACCACAAAATCATGCATGGAAATTAGCCTTCCCTGCATCTCAGCTGGTTGTCCAAGTTGGGAAGGCAGAGGAGTATGAATTAACACAACCCATTCAGCCATCCTTTCAGCAGACTGAGAGCCTCCCTACACAGCCCTGCAGCCCAGAAACACCCTGGGGGAATGGCACTCACCTGTGACATAGCACAGTCATCCCTCAACAGAGGACCTGGGAGTGCATGGACTGGAAGAGGGATCCACTCGTAAGTCTCAGGGGTCATACGCGAACACCAAGGACTTATGGATCAGTGGCAGAGACAGAATGTGGCAGGACTGAACTGAAGGATTAGACTATTGCAGCAGCTTTAAAACTCCAGGAACACCAGGAAGATTTATTTGTTAGAGCCCCTCCCTGACCACCCAGACAAATGCCCCATATACAGGGCAGGCAACAACAACTGCACACACAAGCTTGGTAAACCAATTGGACCCCACAAGACTCACTCCCCCACTCACCATAAAGACAAAGCAGGGGAGAACTGGCTTGAGGGGAACAGGTGGCTTGTGGATGCCACCTGCTGGTAAGTTAGAGAAAGTGTACTCCATGAAGCTGTGGATCTGACAAATTAGAGATAAGGATTTCAATCAGTCTACAAATCCTAAAAAAAACCTTATCAAGTTAAGCAAATTCCAAGAGGCCAAAAACAACAGAAAATTTTAAAGCATATGAAAAAAACAGATGATATGGATAACCCAAGCTCAAGCACCCAAATCAAAAGATCAGAGGAGACACAGTACCTAGAGCAGTTAATCAAAGAACTAAAAATGATTGATGAGAGCATGGCACAGGATATAAACGACATGAACAAGAGCATGGTGCAAGATATAAAGGACATCAAGAAGACCCTAGAGGAGCATGAAGAAGACATTGCAAGAGTAAATAAAAAGAAATAGGTGCTCTTATGGAAATTAAAGAAACTGTTGATCAAATTAAAAAGATTCTGGGTACTCATAGTACAAGACTAGAGGCAGTTGAACAATGAATCAGTGACCTGGAAGATGACACAACAGAAAATGAAAAAACAAAAGAAAGAATGGGGAAAAAAATAAAAAAAAATCAAAATGGACCTCAGGGATATGACAGATAATATAAAACTTCCAAATATAAGACTCATTGGTATTCCAGAAGGGGAAGAGGAGGGTAGAGGTCTAGAAAGGGTATTCAAAGAAATTGTTGGGGAAAACTTCCCAAATCTTCTAAACAACGTAAATACACAAATCTTAAATGCCCAGTGAACTCCAAATAGAATAAATCCAAATAAACCAACCCCAAGAAATATTCTGATCAGACTGTCAAATATGGAAGAGAAGGAGCAAGTTCTGAAAGCAGCAAGAGAAAAGCATACAAAGGAAACAGCATAAGACTAAGTAGTGACTACTCAGCAGCCACCATGGAGGCAAGAAGGCAGTGGCATGACACATTTAAAATCCTGAGTGAGAAAAATTTCCAACCAAGAATACTTTATCCAGCAAAGCTCTCCTTCAAATTTGAGGGAGAGCTTAAATTTTTCTCAGACAAACAAATGCTGAGAGAATTTACTAACCAGAGACCTGCCCTACTGGAGATACTAAAGAGAGCCCTATAGACAGAGAAACAAAGAAAGAAGAGAGAGACTTGGAGAAAGGTTCAGTACTAAAGAGATTCAGTATGGGTACATTAAAGGATATTAATAGAGAGAGGAAAAAAATATATATGACAAACATAAACCAAAGGATAAGATGGCTGATTCAAGAAATGCCTTCATGATTATAACATTGAATGTAAATAGATTAAACTCCCCAATTAAAAGATATAGATTCGCAGAATGCATTAAAAAAAAATGAAACATCAATACGTTGCATACAAGAGGCTCATCTTAGACACAGGGACACAAAGAAATTGAAAGTGAAAGGATGGAAAAAAATATTTCATGCAAGCTACAGCCAAAAGAAAGCAGGTGTAGCAATATTAATCTCAGATAAAATAGACTTCAAATGCAGGGATGTTTTGAGAGACAAAGAAGACCACTACAGACTAATAAAAGGGGCAATTCAACAAGAAGAAATAACAATCACAAATGTTTATGCACCCAATCAAGGTGCCACAAAATACATGAGAGAAACACTGGCAAAACTAAAGGAAACAACTGATGTTTCCACAATAATTCTGGGAGAATTCAACACATCACTCTCCTATAGATAGACCAAAAGGACAGAAGACCAATAGGGAAACTGAAAACATAAACAATCTGATAAATGAATTGGATTTAACAGACATATATAGAACATTACATCCCAAATCACCAGGATACACATACTTCTCTAGTGCTCACGGGACTTTCTCCAGAATAGATCATATGCTGGGACATAAAAAAAGGCTCAATCAATTTAAAAAGATTGAAATTATTCAAAGCACATTCTCTGACCACAATGGAATACAATTAGAAGTCAATAACCGTCAGAGACATAGAAAATTCACAAATACCTGGAGGTTAAACAACATGCTCCTAAACAATCAGTGAGTTAAAGAAGAAATAACAAGAGGAATTGCTAAATATATAGAGATGAATGAAAATGAGTTCACAACATACCAAAACATATGGAATACAGCAAAAGTGGTGCTGAGGGGAAAATTTATAGTACTAAACGCATATATTAAAAAGGAAAAAAGAGCCAAAATCAAAGAACTAATGGATCAGCTGAAGAAGCTAGAAAATGAACAGGAAACCAATCCTAACAAGTAGAAGAAAAAAAATAGCAAGGATCAAAGCAGAAATAAATGACATAGAGAAGAAAAAACAATAGAGAGGATAAATAACACCAAAAGTTGGTTCTTTGAGAAGATCAACAAAATTGACAAGCCCCTAGTTAGATTGACAAAATCAAAAAGAGAGAACACCCATATAAACAAAATAATGAATGAGAAAGGTGACATTACTGTGGATCCTGAAGGAATTAAAAAAATTATAAGAGGGTACTATGAACAACTGTATGGCAACAAACTGGATAATGTAGAGGAAATCGACAATTTCCTGGAAACATATGTACAGCCTAGATTGACCAGAGAAGAAACTGAAGACCTCAACCAACCAATCACAAGCAAAGAGATCCAATCACTCATCAAAAACCTTCCCACAGATAAATGTCCAGGTCCAGATGGCTTCACAGGGGAATTCTAACAAACTTTCCAAAAAGAATTGACACCACTCTTACTTAAACTCTTTCAAAACATCAAAGAAAATGGAACACTACCTAACTCATTTTATGAAGCTAACATCAATCTAATACCAAAACCAGGCAAAGATGCTACGAAAAAGGAAAACTACCGGCCAATCTCCCTAATGAAAATAGATGCAAAAATCCTCAACAAAATACTTGCAAATCGAATCCAAAGGTACATTAAAAAAATCATACATCATGACCACCTGGGGTTCATTCCTGGCAGGCAAGGGTGGTTCAACATAAGAAAATCAATCAATGTATTACAACACATTAACAAATCAAAATGGAAAAATGAAATGATCATCTCAATACATGCTGAAAAAGCATTCAAAAAATCCAACATCCGTTTTTGATAAAAACACTTCAAATGGTAGGAATTGAAGGAAACCTCCTCAAAATGGTAAAGAGCATATATGAAAAACCCACAGCCAGCATAGTATTCAATGGTGAAAGACTGAAAGCCTTCCCTCTAAGATCAGGAATGAGACAAGGATGCCCGCTCTCACCACTGTTATTCAACATTGTGCTCGAAGTGCTAGCCAGGGCAATCTGGCAAGACAAAGAAATAAAAGGCATCCAAATTGGAAAGGAAGGAGTAAAACTGTCATTGTTTGCAGATGATATGATCTTATATCTGGAAAACCCTGAGAAATCGATGATACAGCTACTAGAGCTAACAAAAAAATTTAGCAAAGTAGCGGGATACAAGATTAATGCACTTAAGTCAGTAATGTTTCTATATGCTAGAAATGAACAAACTGAAGAGACACTCAAGAAAAAGATACCATTTTCAATAGCAACTAAGAAAATCAAGTACCTAGGAATAAACTTAACCAAAGATGTAAAACACCTATACAAAGAAAACTACATAACTCTACTAAAAGAAATAGAAGGGGACCTTAAAAGATGTCAAAATATTCCATGTTCATGGATAGGAAGGCTAAATGTCATTAAGATGTCAATTCTACCCAAACTCATCTACAGATTCAATGTAATCCCAATGAAAATTCCAACAACCTACTTTGCAGACTTGGAAAAGCTAGTAATCAAATTTTTTTTGCAAAGGGAAGATGCCTTGAATTGCTAGAGACACTCTGAAAAAGAAAAACAAAGTGGGAGGATTTACACTCCCTGACTTGGAAGCTTATTATTAAGCCACAGTTGTCAAAACAGCATGGTACTGGCACAAAGATAGACATATTGATCAATGGAATCGAATTGAGAATTTGGAGATAGACCCCCAGATCTATGGCCAACTGATCTTTGATAAGACCCAAAGTCACTGAACTGGGTTATAATGGTCTTTGCAACAAAAGGGGCTGGGAGATTTGGATATCTATATCCAAAAGAATGAAAAAGGACCCCTACCTCATACCCTACACAAAAATTAACTCAAAATGGATCAAGTATCTCAAGGGAAAAGAAAGTACCATAAAACTAGAAGATAATGTAGGGAAACATCTTCAAGACCTTGTATTAGGCAGCCACTTCCCAGACTTTACACTTAAAGCACAAGCAACAGCAACAACAACAAAAGAGATAAATGGGGACACGTCAAGCTTAGAAGTTTCTGCACCTCAAAGGAATTTGTCAAAAAGGTAAAGAGGCAGCCAACTCAATGGGAAAAAATTTTTGGAAATCATGTATCTGACAAAAGACTGATATCTTGCATATATAAAGAAATCCTACAACTCAATGACAATACTACAGACAGGCGAATTATAAAATGGGCAAAAGATATGAAAAGACAGTTCTCTGAAGAGGAAATACAAATGGTCAAAAACACATGAAAAAATGTTCAGCTTCACTAGCTATTAGAGAGATGCAAATTAAGACCACAATGAGATACCATCTCACACCGATTAGAACGGCTGCCATTAAACACACAGGAAACTACAAATGCTGGAGGGGATGTGGAGAAATTGGAACTCTTATTCATTGTTGGTGGGACTGTATAATGGTTCAGCCACTCTGGAAGTCAGTCTGGCAGTTCCTTAGAAAACTAGATATAGAGTTACCATTCGATCCAGCGATTGCACTTCTCGGTATATACCCAGAAGATCGGAAAGCAGTGACAGGAACAGATATCTGCATGCCAATGTTCATAGCAGCATTATTCACAATTGCCAAGAGATGGAAATAACCCAAATGTCCCTCAACAGATGAGTGGATAAATAAAGTGTGGTATGTACACATGTTGGAATACTACACAGCAGTAAGAAGGAATGATGTCAGGAAACATATGACAACGTGGATGAACCTTGAAGACATAATGCTGAGTGAAATAAGCCAGGCACAAAAAGAGAAATAGTATATGCTACCACTAATGTGAACTTTGTAAAAGGTAAAACAAATGGTTTATAATGTAGAATGTAGGGGAACTAGCAATACAGAGCAATTAAGGAAGGGGGAATGATAATCCAGTAAGAACAGATAAGCTATTGTGAGTAAATTTAACATTCTGAAAATGCCCAGGAATGACTATGGTCTGTTAATTTCTGGTGGGTATAGTAGAAGTTCATAGAAATGTTGCTATATTAGGTTACTTTCTTGGGGTAGAGTAGGAAACATGTTGGAAGCAAATTAGTTATCATAGGTTAGTTGTCTTTTTCTTTCTCCCTTGTTATGATCTCTTTGAAATGTTCTTTTATTGTATGTTTTTTTAAATTATTTTTATTTTTTTATTTTCTATACAGTTGATTTAAAAAAAGTTTAAAAAAAAGCAGGAAAAAAATATGCAGAGGCCCCCTTGAGAAGCTGGTGGAGAATGCAGGGGTATTGGCCTGCCCCACCTCAATGGTTGCTAATGTGCTCACAGACATAGGGGACTGGTAGTTTGATCGGGTGAGCCCTCTACTAAAGGACTTGCCCTTGGGAAGACTGTTGCTGCAAAGGAGAGGCTAGGCCTGCCTATAATTGTGCCTAAGAGTCTCCTCCCAAATGCCTCTTTGTTGCTCAGATGTGGCCCTCTCTCTCTCTAGCTAAGCCAACTTGAAAGATGAAATCACTGCCTTCCCCCCTAAGTGGAATCAGACACCTGGGGGAGCGAATCTCCCTGGCAACGTGGAATATGACTCCTGAGGAGGAGTGTACCCCAGCATTGTGGGAGGGAGAACATCTTCTTGACCAAAAGGGGGAAATGAACAGGAAATGAAATAAGCTTCAGTGGCAGAGAGATTCCAAAACAAGCCAAGAGGTCACCTCTGGTGGGCAACTCTCATGCACAATATAGACAACCCTTTTTAGGTTCTAATGAATTGGGGGTAGCTGGCAGGAGATACCTGAAACTATCAAACTACAACCCAGAACCCATGAATCTTGAAGACAATTGTATAAAAATGTAACTTATGAGGAGTGACAATGGGATTGGGAAAGCCATAAAGACAACACACCCCTTTGTCTAGTTTATGGATGGATGAATAGAAAAATGGGGGAAGAAAACAAACAGACAAAGGCAACCAGTGTTCTTTTTTACTTTAATTTTTCTTTTTCACTTTAATTATTATTCTTGTAATTTTTGTGTGTGTGGTAATGAGGTGTCAGGGATTGATTTTTGTGATGAATGTACAACTATGTAATGGTATGACTGTGAACAATCGAATGTACGATTTGTTTTGTATGATTGCAATGGTATGTGAATATATCTCAATAAAATGAATATAAAAGAAGATAAGAGATACAGATAGTATTAATACAGGAATGGACATGGGCATGTATTTCTGGCATGAAGTAGCAATGGTCAAAATTAAAATGATACAATTCTGATTACTAGTAATAGGCTCTGAGAAATTTCTACTCAGCTATGCAGAGCATTAAGGCAAAAGGTTAATCAGAGCTTTGTCCACCTCAATAACTCAACTTACTCCATAATCCTGAATGAGAACAGGATTCAAGAGGTAGGTTAAGAACTT
This sequence comes from Choloepus didactylus, assembly GCF_015220235.1. Classification (NCBI taxonomy): domain Eukaryota; kingdom Metazoa; phylum Chordata; class Mammalia; order Pilosa; family Megalonychidae; genus Choloepus; species Choloepus didactylus. The sequence goes on from NC_051327.1 coordinate 52,994,053, forward strand.
AATGTTTTATGTTATTAAGGATCACAACTCATTTTGAAATGATTCCTTTGAGAAGTCTTCTAGTTTTTGCATTCAAAAATTTCATTTTCCTTTAGAAAAGCTAAACTGTTTTCATAATTCTTTGAAAAGTGCATTTTATGTCTTAACAAAATCAAATTATATGGACTATAGTTAATAGCATAATTATAATATTGTCTCATCAACTGTAAGAAAAGGTACCATTCTAATGCAAAGTGTTAATAAAAGCTGTGAGTGGGGGGAGTATATGAGAAACTTGTATTTTCTACATGATTTTTCTGTAAACCTATAACTTCTCTAAAAAAGAAAAATAAAAGTAAGTAAAATTAAAAAAATATTGCAGGGAAACAATAAACAGATGGAAACAAATGCTGAAGAAAATGTGGAGAGCAGGATATACCTATTCACTTTTGGTGGGAAGTAGAATGTTTTTGCCTCTCTGGAGGACAGTGTAGCTGTTCCACAAGAAGCTAAGTATGTGTCTGCCATGAGGTCCTGCAAACTCACTATTGGGTATATACTTGAAAGATCTGAGAGCAGGGACAGGAATGGACATTAGCATACTGGTGTTTATGGCAGCACTGTTTGCATTTCACAATGGATGGAGGACACTTGGGGGTACATTGACTAATGAACAGACTGGTAAACTGTGGTGTATGCATACAATAGAAAATTGAGCAACTGAAATAAGGCATGAAGTTGTGAGACATGCAATTAGGTGAATGTATTTTGAGGACAGCATTTTGAGGGAATTATGCCAGAAATGAATTTAGAGATAACTATTACAACACAGGAATAGATGTGACTGCTGTGAGAATTTGCAATCCAGACCTTTACAATAGGTGTTCCCTTGATTACCTGTTCTCTAAGATTCAATTCTAAGAGTTTACAAATTATAGTTAGTCTGTTCATTGCCTCTAGCTATATTGCCTGGGGGGTGGGGGTGGCAAATTCTGGGAAGAGGATCACCTCAGAAAGGATTTCCAGAGTCAGTATTTCCCTGCTAAAACAGGCCAAGGAACCATGAAGGGTGTGCAGACTGCCTCCACAGAGCCCTGGGAGAGGGTCAGGAAAGATGTGAAAAGACTTTGTGATGACTACCCAAATGTTCACTTTCATGGGCTTGCCCAGCAGATGACCACATTCAGAAACTGTTCCTCACACCCTGAAAAAGGAACCCTGATTTATTTTTTTTTTAAAGATGATAGTTTTTATTAAGGGCTACATGAAGATGATTAAATGAAATCAAATTGTTCCAGAAGGTTTACAATGATAACAACAGTCTCCTGTTCTGTCTCCTTTGCCTCACTTTTCCTATTCATTCTCTTAGTTTTTCCTTCTGAGAGTTACCTTCATGTTTCCCCTACATTATTTTGTTAGTTTTTCAAATGAATACATTTATTAATAAATGAATGTTATGAATCTCTTAAGCTTATTAAAAAGCCATCAGATCCCTGTCCATCCCTTCCCACTCTCCAAAAATAGTTAATTCTCTTACAAATTCTTTAACAAAGCCTTAATTCTTCAGCAGTTTCTTCTTCTTTTTTCCCTCAAAACAATTACTTACATTATTTATTGATTCATTATTTTATACATTATCTAGTGATTTCCTGATATACATGAGGATTTTGATCATACACCACCACTATCCAGTTTTCCTCCCCATATTGTCCCCCATAGTTACCATATTTGGGGCTAACCAGACATCATATCATTATGATTATGAACATATTACTTACTGTTGAAAAAAATTATACTTTATTTTCTTTCCATAGAACTTTTTCTTTTCCTAGAATTAATGATTGCCTCTTTCCTTTTTTTTTCTTCACTTGCTTTGTCTTCAATTAATTTACCTCTTTCCAAATGCCGAGATCTATGACTTATTATTTTTTTTAAAAAAAGCAAGTAATCCACTGATTCATTTTTACATTTTGTTTTCTAAGTCAGCTGGAATATTACCTGCTGTTCACTCTCATTTTCTGGATCCCATGTCATACTCTTTTCTTCTACCCTTTGATTTTGTTGGAGCATTTCCTTTAGTAGCTTTCCAAGAAATTATGTATGGAGAAAACACCTTGAATCTTTGCTTGTTTAAAAATGTCTTTATTTTACCCTTATCCTTGATTGATCATATCTGGCTAATTATAGATTTCTCCATTGAAAAAAGTTTTCTCATAATTTTGAAGGCATGGTTCTTCTGCATTCAGTTTCTTTTATTCCTTCTCTCCTTCCTTCTTTCTTTTCTTAAGAGCATCTCAAATTCAGTGGGTAAGAACTGAAATCAATCTCCATCAGAAAATCCTACTACACCTACCTTTAAAATATGTCTTGATTAATAAAATTTTTCACTATAACCAGTCCCTCCCTTTGGTCCAATTTACCATTATCCTTCACCCGTACTTCTACTAGGTCTTTCTGTTTTACTTTAAAATTTTTCAAACAAACCAAGTGTGGTTTTATGCTTTTTTACTACAGCTTTGTTATAATAAATAATATATGGGATTTATTCCTTTGTCTGACTTTTTTTTTCCCCTTTATAGAAGATTTAATGAAATTCCTTTATACTCTGGATGTTGTGTATCCTTATTTTACTGATGAACATAAGGAGTGCAATTTCTTATCTTCAACAGTTTTTTTCATGAAAATATACATAATAAAGTTACACAAAATCTAATCATGATGGAAATAACCTAAAGAAAAAATAATACCACTACTCTTGATACACTCAACAGTCTGCAAAATACTTTTTTCATATACATATCAATATTTATTAAAATTTTTGGATAATATATACAATTTGCTTCTTTCACTTAGCAATCTTTGACATTTTTCAAATGTCAGTACCTCAATCCTTTTCAATATTGTAAAATGTTGCATTCTATAGATATATTTTGGATATCTCTTTTTGATCAATATTTGGCTGTTTCCAAGCTGTTATAAAAAAGTCTTCAACAAATTCTCTTGGTTCTTTTTTAGTACAGAATTAATTTCTAGAAATGCAAGTTGTGGGTTGCAAGGATATGAAAATTTTGAATTTTAATTGATATTGCTAATTTACATTTAAAATAGCTGTGCCTATTAATAATGCAGAATTTTTTTTCCCCTGGATATCATATAACCTAAATCTTTGCTAACATGATAGATAAAAAAATATTGTATGCTTCATTTAATGTTGTGAAGCTTATTTTCTAAAAAATTAATTTTTGTCTCCAGAAATATCCTTTCTTAATTCATTATCATTGAGTTTATTTTTACTCATTATGCTTATTATCAGATTGAGCTTTTTCCTGTATAGAGCAGCCTATTCTTTTCCACCATCTAATAACTTTCTAAATCTCACTGATGATGGAAAATAGAAATTTTAAAGATGTCAGAACTTTTCTCCTCTTTTAACTCTCAGAAAGTTAGTCTGTTACCTACCTCTACCTTCCATATTGAGTATAATGGAGCCCCCAATTCACTGATTTCGTATTTGAGTGAAAAGAATTTTTTTTTTCAGAAGGGTGAAATAATCAGAAAAATATATGGTCCCTATTCTTATCCAATTTTTTTTAAAATATGAGTCATAGTTCTCCTGTTTGTAATTCCTTTCTGCCCTTGGACTAATCTGTCTAGCTTCTTGGTTTCACCTCATGATACCAGGGACTCTCCAACTTTGGGCTGTCTTGAGACATATGTTACACTAGGCAGGTATTGGGGACCTAAACCTGACTGTTGATGGATAGACTTCAAAGCAGTTATAACAAGAAATATTTCACAAATATCTGATACAAACTATTTAAGATTAATGGAGAGCAAGTACACCATGCTGAGAAACAATTATCTATAGATTTAAAGTTATCAAAGGTCTTTTTTTATAATATGAAAAAATACTTTATTTTGGGAGGGGAAGGGAAACAAATTGATTTGTCAGAAGACATCTTCACATTAATTATCCTTTTCACACACTTCAAATTGTACTTAATGCCTTTCTCCTCCTGGATATGAGAAAGAACATCTGGACATTCTGGGAGAAGTTTATAGTTCTGTATATCAATTTCTGGAAAAACTGTAACATTTTCAAATTCCTGCATGATCCTTGTCATGAACATCTGGGGATGGCCTGGGTGATTCATGGTTTCCCTATAAGCAGAACTGCTTCCCACTATCCAAACCTTGTCTACTTTATTTGCTAATTTTGTTTCTTCAATAAGTTTTAAGGCATCATCTAGAATTTTGGCAAAAAAAAAATGTGCTCCTTGTGGGGGTTCCTTGAGTTCTCTACTGAGAACTAAATTAATTCTGCCTTTTAAAGTCTGATTCCTCTCAGGGATGGAGAACCAGTACTCACCAAATTCTATTTACCTTCTACTGAAGAGGTTGTGGTCTTTATTTGGAAATATTTGAATTCATTCCTGAGTAGGGGTCAGGGCAGGTCTCTGTTCTTGCTGATGCCCATAATCTGAGACCAGCACCCTGTATTTAAACCTCTGCTGTGTCTACCTCTGTCAGGTGTGGGGTTGAAGGGTGGTTTCAGCTCACTTTGTCCAGTGTGGGTTGAAACAGTATCTCAGAGCCAAGACCCAGTGATCCAAATTCAATAATCAAAAGCTAAACCAGTGCTCAGCCATCTCATCCCAGTTTTTGCAAAGGATTTTTATGTACTTTCATTCTGCAGTGGTTTTCAGGGGCTGGACCCCAAGAAACCTGCCTTAGGAAGGGGGATGGGTACCAGAAGCTAAAGCAGAACAAGCTACTCACAATTCTTTTCCGTAGTTTCCCAGGCTCTTCCTCCAGGCCTTCCCTGAATGCTGCACAGTATTCTTCTGGCCTTCAGAGCCACATAACAGTTGTTTCAGACTGTTTTTTCCTGTTTTGTAGCTGTTTTGGAGGAAGGAGTGAGTCCTGCAGCCCCCTACTTTTGTCTTCCCCAGAAGCTTTTCCCCCTTCTCCTTTTAAGGTCTTCAACTAATTGGATGATCCTTCTTTCACTGTTGAAGACCATCTCCACAGTTGATTGTAGAAGTAATTAGTCAAAGATGCAATAAATTTACTGATAATTTAAATTCATGAAATATTCTTAGAGTAATATTCAGGCCAGTGCTTTCTTGACCAAGCAACTGGAAACCATAACCTGATCAAGTTGACAAATGAACTTAACCACCAGAGTCCATCCCTTGACAAGTTGGTACTCATACTCATATCCATAAGCCATACTTAACTTCTAAGTAAAATAATAAGAAATATTTTTGCCTAACAATATTCAACTGTCATCCTAAAAACCTGAAATGCACTACTTTCCAGAATAAGGTAGAAGTCTTTGGGTAATATTCACTCTTAAACTTGATATCCTTTAAGTTAAGTACTTTGACATGAAATTAATACTTGTGTCATATGGTATGTTGATATGATTGGGAAAAACAAAGATGTTTGCTTTATGTGTAATTATGAACATACTTATAACAAAACAGGGAAGAAATATAATACACATTAGAATTCTTGTTTCTATAACTGGTCACATGATCATACCTCATTTTATAACTACCTTCCTCCACTATTGTTTACAGTTCCCTTTATCCTCAGCAAGCACCTCTGCTGGCCATGTTCTTTTACTAGGTGTCTGACCCAAAACTTCATTCCTGAACTATCTGGGCCATTAGTAGTCTGGTCTCGATTGGATTGATGCAATTTTCTGTTGACTTTAGCTAGAGGGCATAGCAGTACTTAGAGATGCCCTAAGTGATCTTCTGTATTCCAGGCAAACTCTTATTTACCTTTATTGTATATTAGCAGCCCTATTTCCCTTGTTAATCAGTGTCAATCCCCCCAGGCATTGCATTAGTTCCTTCTTTACCTGTTGATTCAGAAGCATAAGAAGCCCAAAGTGACTGGATAGCAGTTGTAATTTCCAGTTCAATGGAATCATTGATGTGTCTCCTGGTAAACACTCCTCCTTTTGAAACTAAGATGTGTAGACCAGCAGAGCATAAGGTTGCAGAGAGAGGAAACAAATATTTTACTAGTGGAACATTAGGGGTAATAGTGAGTGCTGCCAGTCCCATTTCAACTACTTGATTCATGGACACTTGAATCCTGACTATCAGAGAAAGAGCATCATAGAATGGACATGGATTTATAGCACATATAGCTTCCTGGGAACATTGATTCATCACTTCAAGGCATTATTACCCAGTTGGTGCGATTATTGAGACTTCAAAGGCCGTTCTACTGTTCTATTAATCCAGCTGCTTCATGGTCAGTCCAGTAAATTTCAAGAGCATTTGCCAGTCCCACAATTCATTTCTCATGGTGTAGGTACATTGTTCAGAAGCAAATGTTGTGTGATATGCCATGACAGTGTATAAGGCATCCTGTAAGCCCACAGGATGCAGTTTTTGCAGAAGTATTCTAACTTTTCCAGTTAGAACAAAATGTTGCCCCATCCATGATGGAAGTGGTCTGATATATCATCTTCTCCAGTTAGCAGACTGATCACCTGGGGAAATAATGCTATATTGGGGACTAATTGTTGGTCTCTAATTTTGGCAGATTGGGCAATCAGCTGTGGCTGTAGCAAGGTCTGCTTTAGTGAATGGAAGTCCATGTTGCTGAACACATGCAAAATCTCCATTCCTACTTTATTCATGAGTTCATTGGACATTGACTGGAGTAGCTGGGGAAAAATGCAGATTGGTAGCCATAGAATGGGACATCCTAATCACTTGATTATTAAAATCTTTCTCTGCTGACTTCATCCTTTGTTGAGCATTCACATGAGACACAAATATCCCCATGTTTATTTCCTACTTAGAAAGATCTGTATACATACCTCTCCCCAGACCTCTTTTTCACCACGTCCCTGACAATACAGCCAAAATATTGGCAATTGACCATGAATTGGCATACAAATGCACCTTTGGCAATTATTTCTTCTGAGAAAAATGAACAAGCAGGTATTCTCCTTTAAGTTCTGCCCACTGGGAGGATATCACTTCACCATTTTCCTTATGGGATATCCCAGAAATGGCCATAGTGCTGCACCAGTATACCATGCAGAACTGTATGCAAACTAGGCTTGAGTTTTCTCTTCTTCAGTCAACTGATCATAAGCAATTCCCCAAGAGTCCATAGCTGTGGGCTAGTAAAAAGAAGGTAATATGGTGGGACTGAGGGTCATGGATATCTGAGCCACTTATTCATATAACTTACTTTTGCCTTCAGGGCCTGCTGGAAACTTAATCTGGTATTACCACTTCTGTTTTATGTTGGAGTGCTGTTGTGCATACCCAATTTTATGGGTTGTTGGGTCAGACAACACCTAATTCATGATGAGCAACTCAGGTCTCATGGAACTTGGTCCATTGTTAGGCATTTGGACTCTACTAAGGCCCAGTAAAAGGCTAAAACTGTTCCTCAAAAGAAGAGTCATCTGCCCAGGACTGCCGGGCTTTTTTCCAAAATCCTTAGGGTCTGCACTGTGACTTTCCTCTAGGGACTGCAAAAAGCTCCAGACAGCACCCCTGTTTGCCACTGACACTTCCAACATCATTGGATATGGTGGATCATTTGGCACAAGTGACAGATCAGATTGCACAGCAGCCTGGACCTGTTGCAGAGCCTCCTATTTTTCTGGTCTCCATTCAGATCATTCAGTAAATGGACTGGATTAGCATACCCAACTGAGGACTATGTTATCTTCAAATGCAAATATGCCAAATATGGTTTGTGTTCCTTTTTTTTTTTCTTTTTATTGGTTTCAGTGGGAACAAATGAAATAGCTTTTCTGTCACCTTAAAAAGGATACTCTGATATAACTCTACACCACTGGACACCTAGTAGATTTCACTGAGGTGGAATGACCATGAATTTTTGTTGGATTTATCCCCCACCCACTGGCATGCAAATGTCTTACCAGTAAGTCCATCATAGTTACTGCTTCTTCCTCACTAGTCCATTAACATGATGCCATCAATAAAATGGACCAGTAGGATACCTTGTGGGAGGGAAAGTCGATCAAATCCCTGCAGATTAGATTATGACACATGTTTGAAGAGGGTATATACCAGAAGTAGGGCACTGAAGTTGTATTGCTTGCCTTGCCAGCTGCAAGCAAGCTCTTCCTGGTGGATTTTACTAATAGAAGTTGAGATAAAAACATTTTGAAGATCAATAGCTACATACTAGATAAACAAGGGGATGTGTTGATTTTCTCAAGCAATGATACGGAACTCATCTGGAACAGCAATGTAATTGGATCAGCACCTGGTGAAGTTTATGGTAATCAACTGTCACCTCCAAGATCCATTTTGTTTCCTGTAATGGTCAAGTAAGAATGTTGAATCAGGATGTGGTGGAGATCATGACCCTGCAGCTTTCAAGTACTTGACGGTGGCACTAACCTCTGCAATATCTCCAGAAAATGAGGTATTGCTTTTGATTTACTATTTTGCTAGGTAGAGGCAGTTATACTGATTTTTACACTACCTTTCCTATCATATTAGCCCTCACTCCACTAGTCAGGGAGCAATATGGGGATTCTGCCAGTTGCTGAGTATGTCTATTTTGCATTTTGGAACGGGGGATATAACCACAGAATATTACATCTGTCAGAAAGACCTGGGCAAAACTCCATTGATCACTTGATCTCCACTAGCCCCTACTATGACCAGTGGAACTCAGTGATATTTAGGGTCCTCTGGAATTAATTTCTCTTCTGAGCCATCATCTAATAATCCTCCAAATGTCAGACCATTTCTTTTTCCCCAAAGCACAGTTACTCTGTTAAAAAGCTGTAGGTTTGTGGGAAGGCTGGAAGGGACTTTAACATTATAAATTTTCAAACATCTAGTAGGTCCTTCCAAAAGGGGCTCAGCCTTTCCTTTATTCAAGAGGTTCTGGGTTCATAAACTCGCTCAAGTCTGGAAATTGATTAAAGGACCATGAACCTCTGTTCTTATAGTTCAAGTTAGACATTTGTTCACTTGATCTGGAACTTTCTGCTTACAGAGATTAACTAAGAATTTAATAGGCTGCCAATCAATTTTACTTCTATGTAGTCCATGACCCTGCAGCCAACACCCTAGGTCTGTGTGAAGCAGACTATTTTAATTACTGCTTTGAGCCTGTTGTCCAATATGGTAACCACATACACCTTGTCTTTGTCAATTAAGTGCTGCCACATGGCTTCCACAAAACCTGGTATTCAATCATCCCCATAGATATTAAGCACTCATATTCAGTAACAGTAGTTCTTACAGTGTTGTCTGACCTACAGAGAAGAGCAACCAGAGAGTTCTTGAGTGATGATGTAGTTATTCTCACAAATTTGTTCCTCACAGTCCTCATGAAATGTGTTTTCTCTGGATATTCCTGGTGTGGGTGAGCAGTTATTATATAATAAATCCAGTCTAACACTCCAATCCCTCTAAGTCTTTTGATCCCTCATCTACATTATACTTGGACAATTTTGCACCTCAGCCTCAGGCAATGCAGGCCACCTTTTTGTCCACTCATTCTTCGGGTAACCATAAGAATAATATGTTACAGCCCATTCTAACCTCTTGAGCTTCAACATTGAGACCAGATTCTCAGCTTAGTGGACCCATATCAATAAATTCAGCCAGATTCACCTTTATGTTCCACCCACCATTATCTCACACTGTCAATATCCATTTCCAATTTCCCTGATTTCTGTCCATGCAAATTGAAAAAAATCATGCAGTTCTTTTGGAGTCATATCTACTTTTTGTCACACTTTGTGTTTCACTTTTGGGCTCTGTTGGGACTTTAGTCTAACTATAGGTCTGGTAGAAAAAAGGTTGGTGAGGTTGGGTCATAAGAACAAATTATAAGTGTGTTGCAAGCCACTACCTCAGGGCATACCATTGCAGTTTTATCTGTGAAACAGAATAAATCTCTTCAGATAGAGGTGTGAGACCCATAGCCCCAAGAGAGGTGATTATAGTTTTTTGTTTTTTTTTTTTTTTTTTTAGGCAGAGACTAAACCCAAAACAAACAGAAGTTAATAAATAACAAAAATTAGAGCAGAAATCAATTTAACTGACAACAGGAAAAACAATAGAGAGAATCAAGAAAACTATAAGTTGACTCTTGAAAAAATCAATGAAATTGATGAAATAGCTAGGCTAATGAAAAAAAAGGGGGGTAGTAGATGCAAATAAACACAGTCAGAAATAGGAAAGGTGATGTAACTACTGACTCTGCATAAATAAAGGAGGTAATGAGAGGATACTGTGATCATTTGCTAATAAGCCAGACAACTTATACCAAATGACAGCTTCTTGTAAACGCATGAACTAACATTGAGTCAGGAAGAAATAGATGTCATCAACTAACCAGTCACAAGTAAAGAGATTGAAAGTCATCAAAAATACCCCCCCTAAAAAGCCAGCATGCAGTTTGCTTCACATGTGAATTCTGTCAAGCATTCAGGAATGAATTAATACAAATCCTGCTCAAATTCTTCAAAAAATTGAAGAGAAGGGAAAGCTACCTAACTCCTTCTATGAAGCCAACATTACCATAATACCAAAGTCAGAAAAAGATACTACAAATAAAAGAAAATTATAGACCAATATCTTTAATGAATACAGATGTAAAAATCCTCAACAAAAGACTCAAAATCAAATCCCAGCAACACATTAAAAGTATTATGCACCCTGACCAAAGTGGATTTATTCCAGATATGTAATGCTGATTCAACACAAAAATCAATTACTGCAATACATCACATCAATAAATCAAAGTGGAAGAACTTCATGATTATCTCAATTGATGCAGAAAAGGAATCTGGCAAAATTCAACATCCTTTCTTATGAAAACACTTCAAAGTATAAGAATACAAGGTATTTATCAATATGATAAAAGCAATATATGAAAAACCCACAGCTAACATCATACTCAATCAGAAAAGATAGAACACTTTCCCTGTAAGATGAGGAACAGACAAGGATGCTCACTGTCACTATTGTTATTCAGCATTGTGCTGGAAGTTCTAGCTAGAAAAATTAGACAAGAAAAAGAAATAAAACATCCAAAGTGGAAAGGAAGAAGTAAAACTTTCGTTGTTTGCAGATGACATGATCTTATAGGTAGAAAAGTCATTAAAAAATCTACAGAAAATCTGCTACAGCTAACCAATGAATACAGCAAAATGGCAGGCTGCAAGATCAACATGAAAAAATTAGTAGTGTTCCTAAACTCAAGCATCGACCAACAGGAGGAAATCAGGAAAAAAAAATCCATTACCAATAGCAACCAACAGAATCAAGTATTTAGGAATAAACTTAACCAAGGGCACAAAAGACCTATACACAGAAAACTACAATAAACTGCTAAAAGAAATCAAACTGGATCTAAAAAAATGGAAGACATATCTTGTTCATGGATTGGAAGGTGAAATATAATTAAGATGTAAATTTTACCTAAGCTGCTTTATAGATTCAATGCAATACCATTAAAATCCAACACTTACCTTTGCAGAAGTAGAAATACCAGTAACTGAATTTATTGGAAGGGTAGGGTTCCCCAATAGCAAAAATATCTTGAGATAGAGGAATGAAGTGGGAGGTATCACACCACCTGACTTTAAGAATACTTCCAAGCTGCACTGTTCAAAACAACATGGTACTGGCATAAAAGAAAGATATAGTGACTCATGGTAATCAATTGAGGGTTCAGAAATAGACCCACCCATCTATGGAAAATTGATCTTTGATAAACAGTCAAATAAAATCAACTGGGATAGAGCAGCCTCTTCAATAAATCATGTTTTGAAGAACATTGATCTCAATATCCAAAGAAATGTAGCCCACCCTTCTACAAAAATTTAACTAGAAAGTGGTTAAACTCCTAACATTAGCACTAAGAACATAAGGCTTTTAGAAGAAAGTGTGAAATATCTGAAAGATCTGGTGCTAAGAGGTGGGTTTCTGAGGACCTTAAACCCAGAGCACAAGCAATGAAAGAAGAAATAAATAAATAGTATCTACTCAAAATTAAACACTTCTGAGGATCAAAGGACTTTGTTAGAAAAGTAAAAAGGCAACCAACACAATGGGAGACAGTATTTGAAACCATATATCAGATAAGAGTTTAATATCCAGAATATATGAAGAGATCCTATCTCTTGGATAAACAAGAGAAAGACAAAACACAATTAAAAACTTGGTAAATTCATTGACAGATACTTTTCTGAAGAGAAAATACAAATGGCTCAAAAACATATGAAAGGATGCTCAAATTCACTGACAATTAGGTAAATGCAAGTTGAAAATCACAATGAGATATCACCTCACACTAGAATGGCCATTATGCAAAAAAGAGAAAAATTGCAAGTGCTGTTGAGGATGTTGAAAAGAGGTAAATTTTCTCATTGTTAGTGGGAATGCAGAATGGTGCAGGCCACTCTGGAAGGCAAGTGTGGCAGTTCCTCGGGAAGGTAAATATAGAATTTCCATAACATCCAGCAATTCCATTGCTAGGTATGTACTCAGAGGAACTGAAAGCTAAGACACTAAGAGACATTTGTGAATAATGCCACTTATTCACATTGCCAAGGGATGGAAATAGCTAAAGTATCCATCCATCAATGGATGAGTGGATAAACAAACTGTGGAATATACATATGATGGAATATACACAGCTGTAAGACAGAACAGTCATGGAACATATAACAATGCGATGAACCTTGAGGATGTTATGTTTAGTTAAGTTAGCCAGAAAGAAAAAGGACAAAAAGTTTATGGTCTCACTAATATGAACTAATATTAATAAGCAAACTTTAAGAGTTAAAGCTGAGAACACAGGTTATCCAGAGATAGAGGGTGGAGATCAGTCATTTGATGCTGAAGTCTCATTTAATGTCAACAGGATTGATTGTCTAGATCCAGAAATGGATTGCACACTACTGTGTGATGGTAGCACAATATTGTCAGTTTACTGAACAAGGATGACTATGAGTAAATTTCAAAGAGAAAGGCTAGGGGCGTGTATGACACCAGAAGAAAATATAGATGATAAAGACTGGGACTGTGTACTTAGTGAAACTTAGAGTGGTCAGTTATGGTGACTAAGTGTCCATATATAAAAATGTTTTTACATGTGGGAGAACAAATGAATGTCCACCTTGCAATGTGTTGAAAACAGGATAGTTTTTTTGGGGAAAAATATAATCAATGCAAACTGGAGTCTATGGTTAACAGTAGCATTGTAATATGATCCCATTAAATGTAACGAAAGGCAATATACCAAAGCTAAATGTCTATGAGAGGGATATATAAGGGAGGGCATGTAATTCTTGATAGTGGGTGTCATTGTCTGACCTTATTGTTGTATTTTATTTTATTTTACCTTTATTTTTTCTTTTATCTTTTTGTTTCAATTTTTTAAAACATGTTTGAGTAATGACTATGTTCAATTGCTGATTGTAGTGATGAATGCACACCTATATGATGAAAAAGTGAACAATTGATTTACACTGTGGATGACTGTATGGCATGTGAATATATCTCTATAAATTGCAGGGAAGGAGTGGTGAGGTGTATGTTTTAGTTACTCCTCCAGGGAAGTAGGTAGAAAGCCAGGAACTACAAGGAGATGGACAATGCAGAGCAATTTGACATTGGGCATACTTCATACAAACACTCATGAACACGTGGAACTGTTGAGATCAGTGAAATCTGTAAGTTTTTGTGGCCAGGAGACCCACACCCGTCTCTGCCAGGCTCAGTCCATTAGGAGGAGGGGCCATCAGTGCTGGGAATAGAAGGGAGAACTGCAGTGGCAGCTCTTATTGGACACTCATTCTACTGATCCAAACTCCAATCATAGATAGACTGAGACCAGACCACCACAGAATTCTGGGAGAAGCCAGCCCAACAGAGAGGGAGATAGGGATAGCAAAAACAGCAAGAAAAACTCTAAAATAAAAGCAGAGGATTTTTGGAGTTCTGGTGAACATAGAAAGGGGAAGGGCAGAGCTCAGACAGTAAGGCTCATATGCAAATCCAGAAGAAAAACCATCTCTCTGCCCCCTGGACCTTTCTGTAATGGACCTAATTGCTTTGTCTCTTAGCATTTCAATAACCCATTACATCTGCAAGGAGGGGCCCTTTTATTTTTTTTACCTTTTTTTCTTTTTCTAAAACAATTACTCTAAGAAGCCCAATACAGAAAGCCTCAAAGACTTGTAATTTGGGCAGGTCAAGACAAGAGCAGAACTAGGAGAGCTCTGAGACCAAAGGCAATAATCCAGTGGCTGAGAAAATTCACTAAACATCACAACTTCCCAAGAAAAGGGGGGTGTCCTCTCACAGCCATCATCCTGGTGGACAGGGAACACTCCTGCCTGTCACAGGGCCCCATAGCCCAGAGCTGCCCCAGAAAACCCAGTGTGATGGAAGTGCTTCAAATAACAGGCACACACCACAAAATCATGCATGGAAATTAGCCTTCCCTGCATCTCAGCTGGTTGTCCAAGTTGGGAAGGCAGAGGAGTATGAATTAACACAACCATTCAGCCATCCTTTCAGCAGACTGAGAGCCTCCCTACACAGCCCTGCAGCCCAGAAACACCCTGGGGGAATGGCACTCACCTGTGACATAGCACAGTCATCCCTCAACAGAGGACCTGGGAGTGCATGGACTGGAAGAGGGATCCACTCGTAAGTCTCAGGGGTCATACGCGAACACCAAGGACTTATGGATCAGTGGCAGAGACAGAATGTGGCAGGACTGAACTGAAGGATTAGACTATTGCAGCAGCTTTAAAACTCCAGGAACACCAGGAAGATTTATTTGTTAGAGCCCCTCCCTGACCACCCAGACAAATGCCCCATATACAGGGCAGGCAACAACAACTGCACACACAAGCTTGGTAAACCAATTGGACCCCACAAGACCACTCCCCCACTCACCATAAAGACAAAGCAGGGGAGAACTGGCTTGAGGGGGAACAGGTGGCTTGTGGATGCCACCTGCTGGTAAGTTAGAGAAAGTGTACTCCATGAAGCTGTGGATCTGACAATTAGAGATAAGGATTTCAATCAGTCTACAAATCCTAAAAAAAACCTTATCAAGTTAAGCAAATTCCAAGAGGCCAAAAACAACAGAAAATTTTAAAAGCATATGAAAAAAAACAGATGATATGGATACCCAAGCTCAAGCACCCAAATCAAAAGATCAGAGGAGACACAGTACCTAGAGCAGTTAATCAAGAACTAAAAATGATTGATGAGAGCATGGCACAGGATATAAACGACATGAACAAGAGCATGGGTGCAAGATATAAAGGACATCAAGAAGACCCTAGAGGAGCATGAAGAAGACATTGCAAGAGTAAATAAAAAGAAATAGGTGCTCTTATGGAAATTAAGAAACTGTTGATCAAATTAAAAAGATTCTGGGTACTCATAGTACAAGACTAGAGGCAGTTGAACAATGAATCAGTGACCTGGAAGATGACACAACAGAAAATGAAAAAACAAAAGAAAGAATGGGGAAAAAAATAAAAAAAAATCAAAATGGACCTCAGGGATATGACAGATATATATAAAACTTCCAAATATAAGACTCATTGGTATTCCAGAAGGGGAAGAGGAGGGTAGAGGTCTAGAAAGGGTATTCAAAGAAATTGTTGGGGAAAACTTCCCAAATCTTCTAAACAACGTAATACACAAATCTTAAATGCCCAGTGAACTCCAAATAGAATAAATCCAAATAAACCAACCCCAAGAAATATTCTGATCAGACTGTCAAATATGGAAGAGAAGGAGCAAGTTCTGAAAGCAGCAAGAGAAAAGCATACAAAGGAAACAGCATAAGACTAAGTAGTGACTACTCAGCAGCCACCATGGAGGCAAGAAGGCAGTGGCATGACACATTTAAAATCCTGAGTGAGAAAAATTTCCAACCAAGAATACTTATCCAGCAAAGCTCTCCTTCAAATTTGAGGGAGAGCTTAAAATTTTTCTCAGACAAACAAATGCTGAGAGAATTTACTAACCAGAGACCTGCCCTACTGGAGATACTAAGAGGAGCCCTATAGACAGAGAAACAAAGAAAGAAGAGAGAGACTTGGAGAAAGGTTCAGTACTAAGAGATTCAGTATGGGTACATTAAAGGATATTAATAGAGAGAGGAAAAAAATATATATGACAAACATAAACCAAAGGATAAGAGGCTGATTCAAGAAATGCCTTCATGGATTATAACATTGAATGTAAATAGATTAAACTCCCCAATTAAAAGATATAGATTCGCAGAATGCATTAAAAAAAAAATGAAACATCAATACGTTGCATACAAGAGGCTCATCTTAGACACAGGACACAAAGAAATTGAAAAGTGAAAGGATGGAAAAAAAATATTTCATGCAAGCTACAGCCAAAGAAAGCAGGTGTAGCAATATTAATCTCAGATAAAAATAGACTTCAAATGCAGGGAGGTTTGAGAGACAAAGAAGACCACTACAGACTAATAAAAGGGGCAATTCAACAAGAAGAAATAACAATCACAAATGTTTTATGCACCCAATCAAGGTGCCACAAAATACATGAGAGAAACACTGGCAAAACTAAAGGAAACAACTGATGTTTCCACATAATTCTGGGAGAATTCAACACATCACTCCTCCTATAGATAGACCAAAAGGACAGAAGACCAATAGGGAAACTGAAAAACATAAACAATCTGATAAATGAATTGGATTAACAGACATATATAGAACATTACATCCCAAATCACCAGGATCACAATACTTCTCTAGTGCTCACGGGAACTTTCTCCAGAAATAGATCATATGCTGGGACATAAAAAAAGGCTCAATCAATTTAAAAAGATTGAAATTATTCAAAGCAACATTCTCTGACCACATGGAATACAATTAGAAGTCAATAACCGTCAGAGACATAGAAAATTCACAAATACCTGGAGGTTAAACAACATGCTCCTAAACAATCAGTGAGTTAAAGAAGAAATAACAAGAGGAATTGCTAAATATATAGAATGAATGAAATGAGTTCAACAACATACCAAAACATATGGAATACAGCAAAAGTGGTGCTGAGGGGAAAATTATAGTACTAAACGGCATATATTAAAAAGGAAAAAAGAGCCAAAATCAAAGAACTAATGGATCAGCTGAAGAAGCTAGAAAATGAACAGGAAACCAATCCTAACAAGTAGAAGAAAAAAATAGCAAGGATCAAAGCAGAAATAAATGACATAGAGAAGAAAAAACAATAGAGAGGATAAATACCACCAAAAGTTGGTTCTTTGAGAAGATCAACAAAATTGACAAGCCCCTAGTTAGATTGACAAAATCAAAAAGAGAGAACACCCATATAAACAAAATAATTGAATGAGAAAGGTGACATTACTGTGGATCCTGAAGGAATTAAAAAAAATTATAAGAGGGTACTATGAACAACTGTATGGCAACAAACTGGATAATGTAGAGGAAATCGACAAGTTTCCTGGAAACATATGTACAGCCTAGATTGACCAGAGAAGAAATAGAAGACCTCAACCATCCAATCACAAGCAAAGAGATCCAATCAGTCATCAAAAAGCTTCCCACAAATAAATGCCCAGGGCCAGATGGCTTCACAAGGGAATTATACCAAACTTTCCAAAAAGAAATGACACCAGTCTTACTTAAACTCTTTCAAAACATCAAAGAAAATGGAACACTACTTAACACATTTTATGAAGCTAACATCAATCTGATACTAAAACCAGGCAAAGATGCTACGAAAAGGGAAAACTACAGGCCAATGTCCTTAATGAATATAGATGCAAAAATTCTCAACAAAATACTTGCAAACCAAATCCAAAGGTACATTAAAAAAATCATACATCATGACCACCTGGGGTTCATTCCTGGCAGGCAAGGGTGGTTCAACATAAGAAAATCAATCAATGTATTACAACACATTAACAAATCAAATGGAAAAAATGAAATGATCATCTCAATACATGCTGAAAAAGCATTCAAAAAATCCAACATCCGTTTTTGATAAAAACACTTCAAATGGTAGGAATTTGAAAGGAAACCTCCTCAAAATGGTAAAGAGCATATATGAAAAACCCACAGCCAGCATAGTATTCAATGGTGAAAGACTGAAAGCCTTCCCTCTAAGATCAGGAATGAGACAAGGATGCCCGCATCTCACCACTGTTATTCAACATTGTGCTCGAAGTGCTAGCCAGGGCAATCTGGCAGACAAAGAAATAAAAGGCATCCAAATTGGAAGGAAGGGAGTAAAACTGTCATTGTTTGCAGATGATATGATCTATATCTGGAAAACCCTGAGAAATCGATGATACAAGCTACTAGAGCTAACAAAAAAATTTAGCAAAGTAGCGGGATACAAGATTAATGCACTTAAGTCAGTAATGTTTCTATATGCTAGAAAATGAACAAACTGAAGAGACACTCAAGAAAAAGATACCATTTTCAATAGCAACTAAGAAAATCAAGTACCTAGGAATAAACTTAACCAAAGATGTAAAACACCTATACAAAGAAAACTACATAACTCTACTAAAAGAAATAGAAGGGGACCTTAAAAGATGTCAAAATATTCCATGTTCATGGATAGGAAGGCTAAATGTCATTAAGATGTCAATTCTACCCAAACTCATCTACAGATTCAATGTAATCCCAATGAAAATTCCAACAACCTACTTTGCAGACTTGGAAAAGCTAGTAATCAAATTTTTTTTGCAAAGGGAAGATGCCTTGAATTGCTAGAGACACTCTGAAAAAGAAAAACAAAGTGGGAGGATTTACACTCCCTGACTTGGAAGCTTATTATTAAGCCACAGTTGTCAAAACAGCATGGTACTGGCACAAAGATAGACATATTGATCAATGGAATCGAATTGAGAATTTGGAGATAGACCCCCAGATCTATGGCCAACTGATCTTTGATAAGACCCAAAGTCACTGAACTGGGTTATAATGGTCTTTGCAACAAAAGGGGCTGGGAGATTTGATATCTATATCCAAAAGAATGAAAAAGGACCCCTACCTCATACCCTACACAAAAATTAACTCAAAATGGATCAAGTATCTCAAGGGAAAAGAAAGTACCATAAAACTAGAAGATAATGTAGGGAAACATCTTCAAGACCTTGTATTAGGCAGCCACTTCCCAGACTTTACACTTAAAGCACAAGCAACAGCAACAACAACAAAGAGATAAATGGGGGACACGTCAAGCTTAGAAGTTTCTGCACCTCAAAGGAATTTGTCAAAAAGGTAAAGAGGCAGCCAACTCAATGGGAAAAAATTTTTGGAAATCATGTATCTGACAAAAGACTGATATCTTGCATATATAAAGAAATCCTACAACTCAATGACAATACTACAGACAGGCGAATTATAAAATGGGCAAAAGATATGAAAAGACAGTTTCTCTGAAGAGGAAATACAAATGGTCAAAACACACATGAAAAAATGTTCAGCTTCACTAGCTATTAGAGAGATGCAAATTAAGACCACAATGAGATACCATCTCACACCGATTAGAACGGCTGCCATTAAACACACAGGAAACTACAAATGCTGGAGGGGATGTGGAGAAATTGGAACTCTTATTCATTGTTGGTGGGACTGTATAATGGTTCAGCCACTCTGGAAGTCAGTCTGGCAGTTCCTTAGAAAACTAGATATAGAGTACCATTCGATCCAGCGATTGCACTTCTCGGTATATACCCAGAAGATCGGAAAGCAGTGACAGGAACAGATATCTGCATGCCAATGTTCATAGCAGCATTATTCACAATTGCCAAGAGATGGAAATAACCCAAATGTCCCTCAACAGATGAGTGGATAAATAAAGTGTGGTATGTACACATGTTGGAATACTACACAGCAGTAAGAAGGAATGATGTCAGGAAACATATGACAACGTGGATGAACCTTGAAGACATAATGCTGAGTGAAATAAGCCAGGCACAAAAAGAGAAATAGTATATGCTACCACTAATGTGAACTTTGGTAAAAGGTAAAACAAATGGTTTATAATGTAGAATGTAGGGGAACTAGCAATACAGAGCAATTAAGGAAGGGGGAATGATAATCCAGTAAGAACAGATAAGCTATTGTGAGTAAATTTAACATTCTGAAAATGCCCAGGAATGACTATGGTCTGTTAATTTCTGGTGGGTATAGTAGAAGTTCATAGAAATGTTGCTATATTAGGTTACTTTCTTGGGGTAGAGTAGGAACATGTTGGAAGCAAATTAGTTATCATAGGTTAGTTGTCTTTTTCTTTCTCCCTTGTTATGATCTCTTTGAAATGTTCTTTTATTGTATGTTTTTTTAAATTATTTTTATTTTTTTATTTTCTATACAGTTGATTTAAAAAAAGTTTAAAAAAAAGCAAGGAAAAAAATATGCAGAGCCCCCTTGAGAAGCTGGTGGAGAATGCAGGGGTATTGGCCTGCCCCACCTCAATGGTTGCTAATGTGCTCACAGACATAGGGGACTGGTAGTTTGATCGGGTGAGCCCTCTACTAAAGGACTTGCCCTTGGGAAGACTGTTGCTGCAAAGGAGAGGCTAGGCCTGCCTATAATTGTGCCTAAGAGTCTCCTCCCAAATGCCTCTTTGTTGCTCAGATGTGGCCCTCTCTCTCTCTAGCTAAGCCAACTTGAAAGATGAAATCACTGCCTTCCCCCCTAAGTGGAATCAGACACCTGGGGGAGCGAATCTCCCTGGCAACGTGGAATATGACTCCTGAGGAGGAGTGTACCCCAGCATTGTGGGAGGGAGAACATCTTCTTGACCAAAAGGGGGAAATGAAAGGAAATGAAATAAGCTTCAGTGGCAGAGAGATTCCAAAACAAGCCAAGAGGTCACTCTGGTGGGCACTCTCATGCACAATATAGACAACCCTTTTTAGGTTCTAATGAATTGGGGTAGCTGGCAGGAGATACCTGAAACTATCAAACTACAACCCAGAACCCATGAATCTTGAAGACAATTGTATAAAAATGTAACTTATGAGGAGTGACAATGGGATTGGGAAAGCCATAAAGACAACACACCCCTTTGTCTAGTTTATGGATGGATGAATAGAAAAATGGGGGAAGAAAACAAACAGACAAAGGCAACCAGTGTTCTTTTTTACTTTAATTTTTCTTTTTCACTTTAATTATTATTCTTGTAATTTTTGTGTGTGTGGTAATGAAGGTGTCAGGGATTGATTTTTGTGATGAATGTACAACTATGTAATGGTACTGTGAACAATCGAATGTACGATTTGTTTTGTATGATTGCATGGTATGTGAATATATCTCAATAAAATGAATATAAAAGAAGATAAGAGATACAGATAGTATTAATACAGGAATGGACATGGGCATGTATTTCTGGCATGAAGTAGCAATGGTCAAAATTAAAATGATACAATTCTGATTACTAGTAATAGGCTCTGAGAAATGTCTACTCAGCTATGCAGAGCATTAAGCAAAGGTTAATCAGAGCTTTGTCCACCTCAATAACTCAACTTACTCCATAATCCTGGAATGAGAACAGGATTCAAGAGGTAGGTTAAGAACTTAATGTTTTATGTTATTAAGGATCACAACTCATTTTGAAATGATTCCTTTGAGAAGTCTTCTAGTTTTTGCATTCAAAAATTTCCATGTTTCCTTTAGAAAAGCTAAACTGTTTTTCATAATTCTTTGAAAAGTGCATTTTATGTCTTAACAAAATCAAATTATATGGACTATAGTTAATAGCATAATTATAATATTGTCTCATCAACTGTAAGAAAAGGTACCATTCTAATGCAAAGTGTTAATAAAAGCTGTGAGTGTGGGGGAGTATATGAAGAAACTTGTATTTTCTACATGATTTTCTGTAAACCTATAACTTCTCTAAAAAAGAAAAATAAAAGTAAGTAAAATTAAAAAAATATTGCAGGGAAACAATAAACAGATGGAAACAAATGCTGAAGAAAATGTGGAGAGCAGGATATACCTATTCACTTTTGGTGGGAAGTAGAATGTTTTTGCCTCTCTGGAGGACAGTGTAGCTGTTCCACAAGAAGCTAAGTATGTGTCTGCCATGAGGTCCTGCAAACTCACTATTGGGTATATACTTGAAAGATCTGAGAGCAGGGACAGGAATGGACATTAGCATACTGGTGTTTATGGCAGCACTGTTTGCATTTCACAATGGATGGAGGACACTTGGGGGTACATTGACTAATGAACAGACTGGTAAACTGTGGTGTATGCATACAATAGAAAATTGAGCAACTGAAATAAGGCATGAAGTTGTGAGACATGCAATTAGGTGAATGTATTTTGAGGACAGCATTTTGAGGGAATTATGCCAGAAATGAATTTAGAGATAACTATTACAACACAGGAATAGATGTGACTGCTGTGAGAATTTGCAATCCAGAGACCTTTACAATAGGTGTTCCCTTGATTACCTGTTCTCTAAGATTCAATTCTAAGAGTTTACAAATTATAGTTAGTCTGTTCATTGCCTCTAGCTATATTGCCTGGGGGGTGGGGTGGCAAATTCTGGGAAGAGGATCACCTCAGAAAGGATTTTCCAGAGTCAGTATTTCCCTGCTAAAACAGGGCCAAGGAACCATGAAGGGTGTGCAGACTGCCTCCACAGAGCCCTGGGAAGAGGGTCAGGAAAGATGTGAAAAGACTTTGTGATGACTACCCAAATGTTCACTTTCATGGCTTGCCCAGCAGATGACCACATTCAGAAAACTGTTCCTCACACCCTGAAAAAGGAACCCTGATTTATTTTTTTTTTAAAGAATGAATAGTTTTTATTAAGGGCTACATGAAGATGATTAAATGAAATCAAATTGTTCCAGAAGGTTTACAATGATAACAACAGTCTCCTGTTCTGTCTCCTTTGCCTCACTTTTCCTATTCATTCTCTTAGTTTTTCCTTCTGAGAGTTACCTTCATGTTTCCCCTACATTATTTTGTTAGTTTTTCAAATGAATACATTTATTAATAAATGAATGTTATGAATCTCTTAAGCTTATTAAAAAGCCATCAGATCCCTGTCCATCCCTTCCCACTCTCCAAAAATAGTTAATTCTCTTACAAATTCTTTAACAAAGCCTTAATTCTTTCAGCAGTTTCTTCTTCTTTTTTCCCTCAAAACAATTACTTACATTATTTATTGATTCATTATTTTATACATTATCTAGTGATTTCCTGATATACATGAGGATTTTGATCATACACCACCACTATCCAGTTTTCCTCCCCATATTGTCCCCCAATAGTTACCATATTTTGGGGCTAACCAGACATCATATCATTATGATTATGAACATATTACTTACTGTTGAAAAAAAATTATACTTTATTTTCTTTCCATAGAACTTTTTCTTTTTCCTAGAATTAATGATTGCCTCTTTCCTTTTTTTTTCTTCACTTGCTTTGTCTTCAATTAATTTACCTCTTTCCAAATGCCAGAGATCTATGACTTATTATTTTTTTTAAAAAAAGCAAGTAATCCACTGATTCATTTTTACATTTTGTTTTCTAAGTCAGCTGGAATATTACCTGCTGTTCACTCTCATTTTCTGGATCCCATGTCATACTCTTTTCTTCTACCCTTTGATTTTGTTGGAGCATTTCCTTTAGTAGCTTTCCAAGAAATTATGTATGGAGAAAACACCTTGAATCTTTGCTTGTTTAAAAATGTCTTTATTTTACCCTTATCCTTGATTGATCATATCTGGCTAATTATAGATTTCTCCATTGAAAAAAGTTTTCTCATAATTTTGAAGGCATGGTTCTTCTGCATTCAGTTTCTTTTATTCCTTCTCTCCTTCCTTCTTTCTTTTCTTAAGAGCATCTCAAATTCAGTGGGTAAGAACTGAAATCAATCTCCATCAGAAAATCCTACTACACCTACCTTTAAAATATGTCTTGATTAATAAAATTTTTCACTATAACCAGTCCCTCCCTTTGGTCCAATTTACCATTATCCTTCACCCGTACTTCTACTAGGTCTTTCTGTTTTACTTTAAAATTTTTCAAACAAACCAAGTGTGGTTTTATGCTTTTTTACTACAGCTTTGTTATAATAAATAATATATGGGATTTATTCCTTTGTCTGACTTTTTTTTTCCCCTTTATAGAAGATTTAATGAAATTCCTTTATACTCTGGATGTTGTGTATCCTTATTTTACTGATGAACATAAGGAGTGCAATTTCTTATCTTCAACAGTTTTTTTCATGAAAATATACATAATAAAGTTACACAAAATCTAATCATGATGGAAATAACCTAAAGAAAAAATAATACCACTACTCTTGATACACTCAACAGTCTGCAAAATACTTTTTTCATATACATATCAATATTTATTAAAATTTTTGGATAATATATACAATTTGCTTCTTTCACTTAGCAATCTTTGACATTTTTCAAATGTCAGTACCTCAATCCTTTTCAACATTGTAAAATGTTGCATTCTATAGATATATTGTTGGATATCTCTTTTTTGATCAATATTTGGCTGTTTCCAAGCTGTTATAAAAAAAGTCTTCAACAAATTCTCTTGGTTCTTTTTTAGTACAGAATTAATTTCTAGAAATGCAAGTTGTGGGTTGCAAGGATATGAAAATTTTGAATTTTAATTGATATTGCTAATTTACATTTAAAATAGCTGTGCCTATTAATAATGCAGAATTTTTTTTCCCCTGGATATCATATAACCTAAATCTTTGCTAACATGATAGATAAAAAAATATTGTATGCTTCATTTTTTAATGTTGTGAAGCTTATTTTCTAAAAAATTAATTTTTGTCTCTAGAAATATCCTTTCTTAATTCATTATCATTGAGTTTATTTTTACTCATTATGCTTATTATCAGATTGAGCTTTTTCCTGTATAGAGCAGCCTATTCTTTTCCACCATCTAATAACTTTCTAAATCTCACTGATGATGGAAAATAGAAATTTTAAAGATGTCAGAACTTTTCTCCTCTTTTAACTCTCAGAAAGTTAGTCTGTTACCTACCTCTACCTTCCATATTGAGTATAATGGAGCCCCCAATTCACTGATTTCGTATTTGAGTGAAAAGAATTTTTTTTTTCAGAAGGGTGAAATAATCAGAAAAATGTATGGTCCCTATTCTTATCCAATTTTCTTTTAAAATATGAGTCATAGTTCTCCTGTTTGTAATTCCTTTCTGCCCTTGGACTAATCTGTCTAGCTTCTTGGTTTCACCTCATGATACCAGGGACTCTCCAACTTTGGGCTGTCTTGAGACATATGTTACACTAGGCAGGTATTGGGGACCTAAACCTGACTGTTGATGGATAGACTTCAAAGCAGTTATAACAAGAAATATTTCACAAATATCTGATACAAACTATTTAAGATTAATGGAGAGCAAGTACACCATGCTGAGAAACAATTATCTATAGATTTAAAGTTATCAAAGGTCTTTTTTTATAATATGAAAAAATACTTTATTTTGGGAGGGGAAGGGAAACAAATTGATTTGTCAGAAGACATCTTCACATTAATTATCCTTTTCACACACTTCAAATTGTACTTAATGCCTTTCTCCTCCTGGATATGAGAAAGAACATCTGGACATTCTGGGAGAAGTTTATAGTTCTGTATATCAATTTCTGGAAAAACTGTAACATTTTCAAATTCCTGCATGATCCTTGTCATGAACATCTGGGGATGGCCTGGGTGATTCATGGTTTCCCTATAAGCAGAACTGCTTCCCACTATCCAAACCTTGT
Source organism: Choloepus didactylus (assembly GCF_015220235.1). Lineage (NCBI taxonomy): Eukaryota > Metazoa > Chordata > Mammalia > Pilosa > Megalonychidae > Choloepus > Choloepus didactylus. Next base: position 53,019,841 of record NC_051327.1, read on the forward strand.
CTACTTTATTTGCTAATTTTGTTTCTTCAATAAGTTTTAAGGCATCATCTAGAATTTTGGCAAAAAAAAATGTGCTCCTTGTGGGGGTTCCTTGAGTTCTCTACTGAGAACTAAATTAATTCTGCCTTTTAAAGTCTGATTCCTCTCAGGGATGGAGAACCAGTACTCACCAAATTCTATTTACCTTCTACTGAAGAGGTTGTGGTCTTTATTTGGAAATATTTGAATTCATTCCTGAGTAGGGGTCAGGGCAGGTCTCTGTTCTTGCTGATGCCCATAATCTGAGACCAGCACCCTGTATTTAAACTTCTGCTGTGTCTACCTCTGTCAGGTGTGGGGTTGAAGGGTGGTTTCAGCTCACTTTGTCCAGTGTGGGTTGAAACAGTATCTCAGAGCCAAGACCCAGTGATCCAAATTCAATAATCAAAAGCTATAACCAGTGCTCAGCCAACTCACCCCAGTTTTTCGGGCAGAGGATTTTTATGTACCTTTCATTCTGCAGCTGGTTTTCAGGGGCTGGACCCCAAGAAACCTGCCTTAAGGAAGGGGGATGGGTACCAGAAGCTAAAGCAGAACAAGCTGCTCACAATTCTTTTCCATAGTTTCCCAAGCTCTTCCTCCAGGCCTTCCCTGAATGCTGCACAGTATTCTTCTGGCCTTCAGAGCCACATAACAGTTGTTTCAGACTGTTTTTTCCTGTTTTGTAGCTGTTCTGGAGGAAGGAGTGAGTTCTGCAGCCCCCTACTCTGTTGTCTTCCCCAGAAGCTTTTCCCCCTTCTCCTTTTAAGGTCTTCAACTAATTGGATGATCCTTCTTTCACTGTTGAAGACCATCTCCACAGTTGACTGTAGAAGTAATTAGTCAAAGATGCAATAAATTTACTGATAATTTAAATTCATGAAATATTCTTAGAGTAATATTCAGGCCAGTGCTTTCTTGACCAAGCAACTGGAAACCATAACCTGATCAAGGTGACAAATGAACTTAACCACCAGAGTCCATCCCTTGACAAGTTGGTACTCATACTCATATCCATAAGCCATACTTAACTTCTAAGTAAAAATAATAAGAAATATTTTTGCCTAACAATACTCAACTGTCATCCTAAAAACCTGAAATGCACTAACTTTCCAGAATAAGGTAGAAGTCTTTGGGTAATATTCACTCTTAAACTTGATATCCTTTAAGTTAAGTACTTTGACATGAAATTAATACTTGTGTCATATGGTATGTTGATATGATTGGGAAGAAAACAAAGATGTTTGCTTTATGTGTAATTATAAACATACTTATAACAAAACAAGGAAGAAATATAATACACATTAGAATTCTTATTTCTATAACTGGTCACATGATCATACCTCATTTTATAACTACCTTCCTCCACTACTGATTACATGTTCCCTTTATCCTCAGCAAGCACCTCTGCTGGCCATGTTCTTTTACTAGGTGTCTGACCCAAAACTTCATTCCTGAACTATCTGGGCCATTAGTAGTCTGGTCTCGATTGGATTGATGCAATTTTCTGTTGACTTTAGCTAGAGGGCATAGCATTACTTAGAGATGCCCTAAGTGATCTTCTGTATTCCAGGCAAACTCTTATTTACCTTTATTATATATTAGCAGCCCTATTTCCCTTGTTAACCAGTGTCAATCCCCCCAGGCATTGCATTAGTTCCTTCTTTACCTGTTGATTCAGAAGCATAAGAAGCCCAAAGTGACTGGATAGCAGTTGTAATTTCCAGTTCAATGGAATCATTGATGTGTCTCCTGGTAAACACTCCTCCTTTTGAAACTAAGATGTGTAGACCAGCAGAGCATAAGGTTGCAGAGAGAGGAAACAAATATTTTACTAGTGGAACATTAGGGGTAATAGTAAGTGCTGCCAGTCCCATTTCAACTACTTGATTCATGGACACTTGAATCCTGACTATCAGAGAAAGAGCACCATAGAGTGGACATGGATTTATAGCACATATAGCTTCCTGCGGAACATTGATTCATCACTTCAAGGCATTATTACCCAGTTGGTGCGATTATTGAGACTTCAAAGGCCGTTCTACTGTTCTATTAATCCAGCTGCTTCATGGTCAGTCCAGTAAATTTCAAGAGCATTTGCCAGTCCCACAATTCATTTCTCATGGTGTAGGTACATTGTTCAGAAGCAAATGTTGTGTGATATGCCATGACAGTGTATAAGGCATCCTGTAAGCCCACAGGATGCAGTTTTTGCAGAAGTATTCTAACTTTTCCAGTTAGAACAAAATGTTGCCCCATCCATGATGGAAGTGGTCTGATGTAATCATCTTCTCCAGTTAGCAGACTGATCACCTGGGGAAATAATGCTATATTGGGGACTAATTGTTGGTCTCTAATTTTGGCAGATTGGGCAATCAGCTGTGGCTGTAGCAAGGTCTGCTTTAGTGAATGGAAGTCCATGTTGCTGAACACATGCAAAATCTCCATTCCTACTTTATTCATGAGTTCATTGGACATTGACTGGAGTAGCTGGGGAAAAATGCAGATTGGTAGCCATAGAATGGGACATCCTAATCACTTGATTATTAAAATCTTTCTCTGCTGACTTCATCCTTTGTTGAGCATTCACATGAGACACAAATATCCCCATGTTTATTTCCTACTTAGAAAGATCTGTATACATACCTCTCCCCAGACCTCTTTTTCACCACGTCCCTGACAATACAGCCAAAATATTGGCAATTGACCATGAATTGGCATACAAATGCACCTTTGGCAATTATTTCTTCTGAGAAAAATGAACAAGCAGGTATTCTCCTTTAAGTTCTGCCCACTGGGAGGATATCACTTCACCATTTTCCTTATGGGATATCCCAGAAATGGCCATAGTGCTGCACCAGTATACCATGCAGAACTGTATGCAAACTAGGCTTGAGTTTTCTCTTCTTCAGTCAACTGATCATAAGCAATTCCCCAAGAGTCCATAGCTGTGGGCTAGTAAAAAGAAGGTAATATGGTGGGACTGAGGGTCATGGATATCTGAGCCACTTATTCATATAACTTACTTTTGCCTTCAGGGCCTGCTGGAAACTTATCTGGTATTACCACTTCTGTTTTATGTTGGAGTGCTGTTGTGCATACCCAATTTTATGGGTTGTTGGGTCAGACAACACCT